>NC_060911.1:15176211-15393711 GCF_014805685.1 Silurus meridionalis
GCACCCTCCAGGTCACTGTGGTGTTGTCTGAAATGCCCTTTCCCTTCAGATTCAGCTTAATCTGTGGCTCAGATCCAGAAATTAAATATGTATCATTTGTAAATAACAACACGTTTATTTTTATTTTAAACTTTCTACACTTACAGGAACTCACCTGCTCTAAAATGGAGGACTGAGCAGCAGAATCAAACACACTGCCATCAGACTTTACCTGCAGCCTCACAATCTGGCGTTGTCTTACTGGTGGAACTGTTGAACGAACACACACACACACACACACACACACACACGCACACACAGTTTGCGTAAGCAGTCAACAACATTATGTTCTTTCATTCTCTTGTCATGTAAATTATTTGTCTTTTTCACATGAATGGCCAGTTGACAAATGTTAGAATCAGTAATGAAGAAAATCAAAACTCACTGGTGTGACAAAAGAAATAGAACTGGGTGCTGCAGGATGTATCATAGAAGTTTCCATTATAAACCACTGCACAGTTCTCATTTCCTCCATAATTATCAGGTTGTCCAGAAGCCCATGGTGTGTTTAAAGCATTGGTCCCATCTGACCACTTCCATGTGTCTCTGTATAGTCCAAACCACGAATCACCCTGGATATCCCTCACCTGCCATATCATGTTGTTGTCAATGTTGTTGAGAGAGCTGGCCAAGTCTGTGTGATATGTTCGACAGTAAGCCTGAGCTGCAGGCCAGGTCACCTTACTACTGATGCCAATGAACCTGGCAGCACCACTGAATTGAGCTGTCAAAAGGAAAAAGAAAAAAATAATCACCCCCTAATAAAATTATAATTAATATGATTAACACACACATGCATATACCTGTACATATATAGTGTTTATAGGTACAAAAACAACAACAAACAAATCATAATAAAGATGCTGACTCACCATTGTAGCATATAAAGGGTCTCAGTTCTGTACATGCTCTATCCCCCCAGTATCCATTTGTCATTATTATAACACACGATTCCATTCCTAAAGCATTATTAGGCTCCAAAGGTCCCCAGATTATAAAATTCTTGAGTGTGACATTATTTAAGGACCAGTGCCAGCTATTGATATCGTTGTACAGTCCAACCCAGATATTTGTTGTTGCAGGTACGTATTTGCTTGCTTCCAATTTCTCTCGCACCCAATCATCATTACTTACGAAGGTTGCCAGGTCAGTGTACATCGCTCTGCAGTAATTCTGTGCAATGGTCCAAGTCATCTTTGTCATTATCAGGTGATATCTATGTGGGACGGTTTGCAGGATGGATAAAGCGACTGTTGCGAGACCTGTTGTTAATAAATATTATTACTTATATATAATTATTGTTATACTCTCCTTAATATAGACATGTAGATGAAGTAATTGAGCCTGTAAATCACAGTCAAATGGGATTCAAATTCCAGACTATTATAATCTACTGATCAGCCATAACATTAAAACCACCTGCCTAATAATGTGCATAATATACTATTTAAACCAACAATGACGTTAGGAAATATGTTCGTCTTGAAAGAGTGTAGCGATGTCTAGGTAGGGGGTACATTCCACATGTCCACGTGAATGCAAGGATGCGAGGTTTCCCTGTGGAAAATTCTGCATACGTCATCATACAGCCTCTTCTTCCCTTAGAACATCCTGGTGCCATCTCTGCCCCTTTCACATGATGTAAATGTGATTAAATCAGACCAGGCCAGCTTCCATGGCTCCATGCTCCAGTTTTGATGCTTATGTGCCCCTGCTCTGCAGCATCACACCCATATACCCAATATCACAGCAAACTGTGATACACTGTGTTCTCTGACTCGTTTATATCATAGCCATTGTGCTACAGTAGCTTCTCTGTAAGATTATCCCAGACGGGAAAATGGGTTGCTCTGTTGCCAGTATTCTTTAGTATATAATATAATATATATATATATATATATATATATATATATATATATATATATATATATATATATATATATATATATATATATACAGGAGTGCAGAATTATTAGGCAAATGAGTATTTTGACCACATCATCCTCGTTATGCATGTTGTCTTACTCCAAGCTGTATAGGCTGGAAAGCCTACTACCAATTAAGCATATTAGGTGATGTGCATCTCTGTAATGAGAAGGGTGTGGTCTAATGACATCAACACCCTATATCAGGTGTGCATAATTATTAGGCAACTTCCTTTCCTTTGGCAAAATGGGTCAAAGAAGGACTTGACAGGCTCAGAAAAGTCAAAAATAGTGAGATATATTGCAGAGGATGCAGCAGTCTTAAAATAGCCAAGCCTCTGAAGCGTGATCATCGAACAATCAAGCGTTTCATTCAAAATAGTCGACAGGGTCGCAAGAAGCGTGTGGAAAACCAAGGCGCAAAATAACTGCCCGTGAACTGAGAAAAGTCAAGCGTGCAGCTGCCAAGATGCCACTTGCCACCAGTTTGGCCATATTTCAGAGCTGCAACATCACTGGGTGCCCAAAAGCACAAGGTGTGCAATACTCAGAGACATGGCCAAGGTAAGAAAGGCAGAAAGTCGACCACCACTGAACAAGACACACAAGCTGAAACGTCAAGACTGGGCCAAGAAATATCTCAAGACTGATTTTCTAAGGTTTTATGGACTGATGAAATGAGAGTGAGTCTTGATGGGCCAGATGGATGGGCCCGTGGCTGGATTGGTAAAGGGCAGAGAGCTCCAGTCCGACTCAGACGCCAGCAAGGTGGAGGTGGAGTACTGGTTTGGGCTGGTATCATCAAAGATGAGCTTGTGGGGCCTTTTCGGGTTGAGGATGGAGTCAAGCTGAACTCCCAGTCCTACTGCCAGTTTCTGGAAGACACCTTCTTCAAGCAGTGGTACAGGAAGAAGTCTGCATCCTTCAAGAAAAACATGATTTTCATGCAGGACAATGCTCCATCACACACGTCCAAGTACTCATCTTTGTCATTATCAGGTGATATCTATGTGGGACGGTTTGCAGGATGGATAAAGCGACTGTTGCGAGACCTGTTGTTAATAAATATTATTACTTATATATAATTATTGTTATACTCTCCTTAATATAGACATGTAGATGAAGTAATTGAGCCTGTAAATCACAGTCAAATGGGATTCAAATTCCAGACTATTATAATCTACTGATCAGCCATAACATTAAAACCACCTGCCTAATAATGTGCGTAATATACTATTTAAACCAACAATGACGTTAGGAAATATGTTCGTCTTGAAGCAGTGTAGCGATGTCTAGGTAGGGGGTACATTCCACATGTCCACGTGAATGCAAGGATGCGAGGTTTCCCTGTGGAAAATTCTGCATACGTCATCATACAGCCTCTTCTTCCCTTAGAACATCCTGGTGCCATCTCTGCCCCTTTCACATGATGTAAATGTGATTAAATCAGACCAGGCCAGCTTCCATGGCTCCATGCTCCAGTTTTGATGCTTATGTGCCCCTGCTCTGCAGCATCACACCCATATACCCAGCAAACTGTGATACACTGTGTTCTCTGACTCGTTTATATCATAGCCTTTGTGCTACAGTAGCTTCTCTGTAAGATTATCCCAGACGGGAAAATGGGTTGCTCTGTTGCCAGTATTCTTTAGTATATAATATAATATATATATATATATATATATATATATATATATATATATATATATATATATATATATATATATATATATACAGGAGTGCAGAATTATTAGGCAAATGAGTATTTTGACCACATCATCCTCGTTATGCATGTTGTCTTACTCCAAGCTGTATAGGCTGGAAAGCCTACTACCAATTAAGCATATTAGGTGATGTGCATCTCTGTAATGAGAAGGGTGTGGTCTAATGACATCAACACCCTATATCAGGTGTGCATAATTATTAGGCAACTTCCTTTCCTTTGGCAAAATGGGTCAAAGAAGGACTTGACAGGCTCAGAAAAGTCAAAAATAGTGAGATATATTGCAGAGGATGCAGCAGTCTTAAAATAGCCAAGCCTCTGAAGCGTGATCATCGAACAATCAAGCGTTTCATTCAAAATAGTCGACAGGGTCGCAAGAAGCGTGTGGAAAACCAAGGCGCAAAATAACTGCCCGTGAACTGAGAAAAGTCAAGCGTGCAGCTGCCAAGATGCCACTTGCCACCAGTTTGGCCATATTTCAGAGCTGCAACATCACTGGAGTGCCCAAAAGCACAAGGTGTGCAATACTCAGAGACATGGCCAAGGTAAGAAAGGCAGAAAGTCGACCACCACTGAACAAGACACACAAGCTGAAACGTCAAGACTGGGCCAAGAAATATCTCAAGACTGATTTTCTAAGGTTTTATGGACTGATGAAATGAGAGTGAGTCTTGATGGGCCAGATGGATGGGCCCGTGGCTGGATTGGTAAAGGGCAGAGAGCTCCAGTCCGACTCAGACGCCAGCAAGGTGGAGGTGGAGTACTGGTTTGGGCTGGTATCATCAAAGATGAGCTTGTGGGGCCTTTTCGGGTTGAGGATGGAGTCAAGCTGAACTCCCAGTCCTACTGCCAGTTTCTGGAAGACACCTTCTTCAAGCAGTGGTACAGGAAGAAGTCTGCATCCTTCAAGAAAAACATGATTTTCATGCAGGACAATGCTCCATCACACACGTCCAAGTACTCCACAGCGTGGCTGGCAAGAAAGGGTATAAAGAAGAAAATCTAATGATATGGCCTCCTTGTTCACCTGATCTGAACCCCATTGAGAACCTGTGGTCCATCATCAAATGTGCGATTTACAAGGAGGAAAACAGTACACCTCTCTGAACAGTGTCTGGGAGGCTGTGGTTGCTGCTGCACGCAATGTTGATGGTGAACAGATCAAAACACTGACAGAATCCATGGATGGCAGGCTTTTGAGTGTCCTTGCAAAGAAAGGTGGCTATATTGGTCACTGATTTGTTTTGTTTGGTTTTGAATGTCAGAAATGTATATTTGTGAATGTTGAGATGTTATATTGGTTTCACTGGTAAAAATAAATAATTGAAATGGGTATGAATTTGTTTTTGTTAAGTTGCCTAATAATTATGCACAGTAATAGTCACCTGCACACACAGATATCCCCTAAAATAGCTAAAACTAAAACTACTTCCAAAAATATTCAGCTTTGATATTAATGAGTTTTTGTGTTCATTGAGAACATGGTTGTTGTTCAAATTAATCCTCAAATAAAATTAATCCTCAAAATACAACTTGCCTAATAATTCTGCACTCCTGTATATATATATATATATATATATATATATATATATATATATATATATATATATATATATATATATATAATAACAATAATAATATAATGTATATAATAACTACTGCATACTGGGGACACCCCACAAAACCAAGTCATTTTCTGCAATTCGGCCTCTGTGAAAAGTCACTACTTTGGCGTTCCCATTGTAGCTGCGTTCAACACATCAATGACAAGAACTGACTGTGCTGCTGAATTACAGTATATCCTACCCCTTTGACAGGTACTTGTCAGGAACACAACGCAAGGCCAGGTTATACTGTCAGAGATGGGCTGGGAGGACCTACATGCAGGACGCAAGCAGAGCTCAAAATAACAGTATTTAATCCGAATACCACCAGAACAGAACAATAAAGAGCAGGCAGAATCAAAGCAGCCAGAGCAAAGCATGAAGAACCAAAGCCAGAAGGTCCTGACAGTGCCACTGTAGTGAGATAACCAATGTTACTGATTTCTTCTGCCACAGGCTTTAACGTTATGGCTGATCATTGAATCTTTATTTAATATCAATTAATTTCTTAACTTTCTAGTTCCACAGGAAATGATGTACATGACTACAGATTTGAAAGCTTCATTTGTTTTTGTATAGCTAACATGATAAATAAAATTGCACACACACAGCCAATACTTAATATATTTAGTTCGTTTATGTTTAGCAAAAAGTTTTGGGGGAAAAATTAAAAACTCCCTTACCAATGAAACTGAAGAAAAGGAAAAGAATCAGCTTCATGATGAATGGTTTACTGGGGATTCACAAAAAAATGTATTCAAAATCAAAGCGAAAATCATTCATTAAGCAAACGAAATCAAGCTTCGCATCAAATTATTTCATTATACTGATTACACGGGAAGTTTAGAGTTATTCAATTGTGCATTGTCATTCATTGTGTATCCATTATTTATATTACGGTTATTTAAGTTCAAAGTATCAAAAAATGGAATAAGTATAAGCATTGAGAATAAAATTATACCTGTAGTATGAAAATCTTCAGGTTGATGTTTCTTCAGTTGATTTGTTTTAGATATTCACTGCTTGCTCACGACACTCTTAAAAACTCTTTACTTCACCTGTCCTCTACTTACATGGAAAAAAACACACCATGGATTACACAAACTGATTTCCATTTTGTCTTGACCTTTTCTTAGCTCTCCTTATTTAAACAAAACCAAATGCTCCAAAAATCTCCTCAGGTTTCAGGCTAGAAAGCAAATGAATGAGCTCAGCAAGTTGCCTTTAGTAAATACCTACAGCATTCATCTGCACTATATTATTGTCTGGTTCATGAAATTATCTCTTGGTAACTTCCTTTTGGGCAGGAGAGATTAAACAAGGCTTCATGTTGACTACATGTTGAGAGCCCTGAAGTGTCACCGAAGAGCAGCACTTAGTTCTACAGGTCTAAATGTAATTGTGTACACACTTGATATTTTAATATTATAATTAACATTACAGATTTAAAAGTGTTATTTATGCAACCATCTCTCATTCTCCCTTTCCTGCTGATGTTGTTGCCCTGCCACTTAGTTCAACTGGGGATGTCATTTTGTCTGATTGCCCTGTTGAGAACTTTGCCACCATACTCAGCTGTGGGTGTCACTCCTCCCACCTGCTTCATGGTGTACCACACTCCCCATGTGGCAGGCACATCCATTCCAATTTTAGCTTTGGGTAGAACACTGCCCTTTAGCCTTGCAGAAAATGTCACTACTCTAGGTTTTGTGGAAGAGCATTGCTGAATTTGGTTCCTCCATGAGGTCTGGGCTGGTGGTTGCTTCTGTAAACTCACACAAACTGGAAGATAACTTTGTTACACATTGTTTACTGTTTCACTGTCTACTGCCATAAGAATATTTTGTATATACATTTTTCTCTTTGTTTTACATACATATCTTTATTTATCCTTTATATCTTATATTTTATTTTATATAGTTTTTATACTTTATTTATCTGCTTCTTTTCTTTTTCCCCATCCTATTCCTCTCATGCCGGACCGTCGTATAAAGCATTTCACTGCATGTCGCACCCTGTATGTATGTGTATGTGATGAATAAAATTTGATTTGATTTGATTTGATAATATTTCAGGCTGCCTAGAAGCAACAAGTTAGCTAAGGTTTGCATTTCCTCAAGCCAAACTTGACTCTATCAACACTCAGGCGAATTCTGCGCTTTCAATTCCATAGAAAATCTAACCAAACCGTTTAAGCAACTGACATATAAATGCTATGGTACCAAAGAGACACCAAACAAGAGACTGGTAACAATTATCCAGCCACCTGAGTAAACATCAGAGACAGGTTGTCCACCAAATGTTAGGTGAAGAATTCCATTAATTTTTGAAGGCAGATAAGGACATTGGGTGTATCAGAAATTTGCAGTTTAATCTTTTGCTTAAAGATGATGAACCAGTTAAACCCACTTAGTGTCTGTCCCAAAACCGCTGTTTTAGGAGATGATAGAATACATACATGACCAGATAGCACAAGGTTGGATTGAAAAATTCATCCTACTCATCTCCCATTATGTGCATCAGAAAGAAAGATGGCAGCCTCTGTTTATGTTTTGATTATCAAGACCTGAACAGAAAGACAACCAATCCCAAGGGTGCAGGACATTCAGCCTTGGTGGTAATTTCTGTTAAAGTAATTCCATGGTAATAATTCTAGGGAAATCTTACCACCAGGGATTAATGTCAAAGGAAAGTAAACACCTAACAGCCTTTGCGACACCCTAGGGCCTATATGAGTTGGTGAGTATTCCTTTCGGACTGATGAATGGTCCATCAGTCATGCCACGATGTATAAAAGAGTGCATAGAAGGCCTGCAAGATGAGATCTCGTTCCATATCTTCCATACCACGTCCAGAATGTAAGGAAAGTGCTGCAGTGGCTTAGGCAACATGGTATCAAACCGAGTAAGGGGGTTCCTGGGTTTCAAAAACTTCATTTTTGGGGTTCATAATTCATAGCTCACCCACTTGTCACATCTGCAAGGCAAACCAAGTAAAAATGCAGAAATACCCCTCAGGTAAGACACCTCTGATGTGGTCTTTGGTAAAGGAGTTGCTTGATACAAGGAATGCATCATTTGTAACCCATGGAGACGTCTGTGTGTGGAGACTCGTGAAGCACTGACTCCAGCTGCAGTCCACTCTTTGTGAATCTCCCCAAAATTCTTGAATGGGCTTCATTTTACTACCACATCATTTCCTTGCATTTAACTTTCCATTAATGTGACTGGATACAGCAGTCTGTGAGCAGCATGTGCAGGGTGTCAATGATCGTCTTCTGGACAACTGTCAAGTCAGCAGTCTTCCCCTATGATTGTGGAGCCTGAACCAGACTTAGACATCATTTAAAGACTCAGGAAACCTGAGCAGGTGTTTGGATTTAATGAGCTGATTAGAGTTAAGTCTCCTATATTCAACTTTTCCACAATATTCTCATTTTCTGATACTGAATTTTGGCTTTTCATTAGCTGTGAGTCATAATCATTAAAATAAAAATAAAAAAATACTTGACATACATCAGTCTGTGTGTGATGAATCTATATAATATACCAGTTTCACTTTTTATTGAATTACTCAAATAAATCAACTATAAATCAATTATATTAATTGAGATGCACACACATATATATATATATATATATATATATATATATATATATATATATATATATATATATATATATATATATATATATATGTATATATATAAGCAAAGAAGGCTGTGTTGACCTAAATAAAGGTCGATGCATTTGAATGTATAAATACTACACATATCGATACTATATAAATACTGTATAGAAAAAGCAAATATTGCCCAATATTCATGCATTTAATTTATTTATTCACTTATTTATATATAGAAAATTAAGTAATATTTCGTCCTTCACAGACTCTGTTCAACTTGTACAAACGAATGTTTTCAAGACTGACAACATGGCACCTCAAAAGTTTCCCATTAGCACTTTGTGGAAAAAAAAGGTCAGTCTCTTTTACAAAAAAAAAAACTATTTTTGCCTTGTCACCCATGAATATGACATTGGAACAAGTTAAAGCATATTGTGAACTTTAAGAAAAATGCCTTTGCAGAAGTAGAAGATGGCTTAAATAATCACAATGATGATTTGCTGGTGAGTGTGAAGACTTCCATGGACATTCTACAAAACATATTCTGAATAAAAATCTGGATTATTTCAAGAACTATTTGTAGCGGTCCAACATGAACGTGACGAGAATCCCTGATAGGCTGGAGGCTTTAGGCTTATTTAAATTAATGACTGAATATTTTTAATGAACTGCTGGGGAAGGACTTTTTTGTGAAACATCTAATTCCTTTACATGACCACTAAGTCAGACCTAAAGCCACTAATGCCACTACAGCCAAACAGACCAAACCAAAATAGATTTTTTTTCTTTTTTTTATTCTTTATGTCCTGTCTCCACCCATGTCTTGTCATTGGTTGATTACCTCACATGTCCTTATCGTCAGCTGTTCCCATTTATCTCCATTTATCCCAGTGTTTCCATTGTCAGGTCATGAGCTATTGTTTAGTGTTTGCCATCTAACTGTCCCTTTCTTTCACATTTTAGTTCCCCGTTTTTACTCTTTCCCAATTTAGTTTTTGCTCAAATCTTTTTTTCTATTTAATGAATCAGTCTTTATTCTCCTTTATATAGGAAAATACAACCCCAATTCCAAAATATTTGAGATGCTGGTAAACGTAAATAAAAACATAATGCAACGATTTTCAAATCTCATGAATGCATATTTTATATTTATATTTTATATTTTTATTTTTAAAAACATTTTTATCACAAGAGATCACAGGAAACAAACAGATAAACTGAGGAAATGAACCTGATTTTAAGGAAAAGATAAAACACCTCAAAACACAGTGGGGGCAACAAAAGGCTAGAGGACAGAAACTCTCAGAAGTAAAGATATATTCAGAATATTTCTCAACATGAAAATCTCTCATAATCTACAGTGAATAATATCATAAAAAAGATTTGGAGAATAGCATTGAAGCCTAGTCCTCCAAATCAGAGTAACATTACTGTGTTCATGGGGGAATTTTGTTGCTTTGACAGTTTGGCTTGGCTGAAAGATATACTTTTATTTCATTATACAGTGCCCTCCACAATTATTGGCACCCCTGTTTAAGATGTGGTCGTGGACTTCTAAAAATTCTCCTTTTTTTTAAAACAACATAGAACCCAAATGCAAAAAGAGAAAATCCAACCTTTCATTTAAGTACATAACTTTGGTGGTAAAAAAAATCATACATTTAGAAAAAAAAAAAAAACTTGAAATCATGTGTGCCACAATTATTGGCACCCCTAACAATTCCTCTGAAAAATTAATTATTTTTTTTTTAATATATTTTTCTGTAGTTGCTAAGGTTGGTCAGGGTATCTAGGGACTTTTAATTAGTAATTCATGATTTCCTGTGTCCCTGGGGTATAAATATGACGTGACACAGAGGCCTAATTCTCTTACCCATTTGTCAACATGGCAAAGACAAGAGAACACACCATTCAAGTAAGGCAGATGTGTGTCGACCTTCATAAGTCAGGCAATGGCTACAAGAAAATAGCCACTCGCCTTAACTTGCCGGTATCTACAGTCAGAGGAATCATTAAGAAGTTTAAAACAACTGGAACAGTGACAAACAAGGCTGGAAGAGGTCCCAAGTTTATCTTGCCACAACGCACAGTGAGGAGGATGGTAAGAGAAGTAAAAAAATTTCCCAAGCTCACCGTCACAGAATTGCATCAAAGAGTGGCATCTTGGGGTCACAGAGTCTCCAAAACAACCATCAGACGCTCTCTACATGCCAACAAGCTGTTTGGGAGGCATGCAAGGAAAAAGCCTTTTCTCACTAACACTCACAAATGTAAACGTCTGGAGTTTGCTAAGCGGTACTGGGACTTCAACTGGGATCGTGTGCTTTGGTCAGATGAGACTAAGATTGAGCTTTTTGGCAACAAACACTCTAAGTGGGTCTGGCGTAAAACAAAAGATGAGTATGCCGAAAAGCACCTCATGCCCACCGTGAAGTATGGTGGAGGATCTGTGATGCTGTGGGCCTGTTTCTCTTCCAAAGGCCCTGGGAACCTTGTTAGGGTGCATGGCATTATGAACGCTTTGAAGTACCAGGATATTTTAAATAAAAACCTGATGGCCTCTGCCAGAAAGCTGAAGATGGGTCGTCATTGGGTCTTTCAGCAGGATAATGATCCAAAACATGTGGCAAAATCTACACAAAAGTGGTTCAGCAGTCACAAACTCAAGGTCCTCCCATGGCCATCTCAGTCCCCAGACCTCAACCCAATCGAAAACCTGCGAGCTAAAGAGAAGAGTGCATAAGAGAGGACCCAGGACACTGGATGATCTAGAAAGATTGTGCAAAGAAGAATGGTCAAAAATCCCTCTCTCTGTGTTCTCCAATCTTGTGAAATGTTATAGGAGGAGATTAAGTGCTGTCTTGTTGGCAAAAGGAGGTTGTACAAAGTATTAACATCAGGGGTGCCAATAATTGTGGAACACATGATTTCAAGTTTTTTTTTTTTTCTAAATGTGTGATTTTTTTACCACCAAAGTAATGTACTTAAATAAAAGGTTGGATTTTTCTCTTTTTTTGCATTTGGGTTCTATGTTGTTTTAAAAAAAAGGAGAATTTTTAGAAGTCCACGACCACATCTTAAACAGGGGTGCCAATAATTGTGGAGGGCACTGTATATTTTTTTAAAGATCAAAATTCCTTTGGGAAACCAATTTACCATTCAATCTCAAAAAGATTCCCTGGCAAATTAAAAGTTTTCCCCTCCTTAATCAAGTTTATTGTTTTGACCATCTGTTTTATTCAAAATCAATTGTAATGTATTGTTTCAGCATGGATTGTTCTATTTGTTCCCAATAAATGGATTTTATTAATATGGGACATTACAGGTCATCCTCTTTGTTTTTGAAGATGTTTCCATCTGACTGCACCCTCCAGGTCATTGTGGTGTTCTCCAGACATCTATTATTCTCCAGGGTTTGCTTGATCTGTAGTGCAGAATAAGTTTTAATTACTTAGGTTTCAGATGTAGCATATGACTACTTACATCAGATCTTTGACTACAAGAGACTGTAAATATCAATCAAATATCAATCAAATATTGCCCTCATTAAGTCTTAATAATCACCCAAATCTTGCCTGATTTTGACCAATGGTTATAGTTTCTTCAGAGTAGCTTTTACTGGTATTATGCAGCAACATTTCTACAAAATACTTACCACTTCCAGAATCATCGACTGTACATCAGGTTCAAAGACACTTCCATCAGACTTCACCTGCAGTCTCACTATCTGCTGTTTTATCACAGGAGAATTTTTAGAAGTCCACGACCACATCTTAAACAGGGGTGCCAATAATTGTGGAGGGCACTGTATATTTTTTAAAGATCAAAATTCCTTTGGGAAACCAATTTACCATTCAATCTCAAAAAGATTCCCTGGCAAATTAAAAGTTTTCCCCTCCTTAATCAAGTTTATTGTTTTGACCATCTGTTTTATTCAAAATCAATTGTAATGTATTGTTTCAGCATGGATTGTTCTATTTGTTCCCAATAAATGGATTTTATTAATATGGGACATTACAGGTCATCCCTCTTTGTTTTTTTGAAGATGTTTCCATCTGACTGCACCCTCCAGGTCATTGTGGTGTTCTCCAGACATCTATTATTCTCCAGGGTTTGCTTGATCTGTAGTGCAGAATAAGTTTTAATTACTTAGGTTTCAGATGTAGCATATGACTACTTACATCAGATCTTTGACTACAAGAGACTGTAAATATCAATCAAATATCAATCAAATATTGCCCTCATTAAGTCTTAATAATCACCCAAATCTTGCCTGATTTTGACCAATGGTTATAGTTTCTTCAGAGTAGCTTTTTACTGGTATTATGCAGCAACATTTCTACAAAATACTTACCACTTCCAGAATCATCGACTGTACATCAGGTTCAAAGACACTTCCATCAGACTTCACCTGCAGTCTCACTATCTGCTGTTTTATCACAGGTTTTACTGTGGGAATCACAACACAGATACAAATACAAAAACTTTATCCTTTTTGTACAAAAAGTTAATCCTACTATTATCCTTGTGGTCAATTTGATCCCATTCAATGTTTAATGTCCTTGTAATTTGTAATTGAATTCCTTTAATGTCAAAATTGTGTAGCATCCATGTTCTCTTGGGTCAATTTGGCCTCAGGTTCTTTGAACTTTGTAAAATATAAATAATTTTTTCAACACATTCTGAGAAGAAAGATGGGCATTATATGCAAGAACCAGAGAGAGGATGAGAACTTTAATGTTTCCTGCATCGAGGGGGAGTCTAGGTGCTCTTCAGGCTCTCACTTTTGGCTCTCGCTTTTAATTGATGCTCTTAACTGATTAGTGACTGTTAGGAAACTGAGAATAATAATCAAAGAATAATCAAAACTTTCGTCAAAAACATGCTGGCGAGTATGTTGAAAATACAAATAATGAGCCTATTTGATAGGTTCGATTTTAAAAATAAGTTGTCTTATAAGTTGTCTATGCAGGGGTTAGAATTCATTGTGCATTTAAAATCGCCTCTGTTCAGTTTGAAAACCCTATTATTTAAGATAATCATAAAGACATTTGACTGCTCATTCGTTCTGGTAGACTTACTGGTGTGACACATGAAAAAGTGCAGGTTGGTGCAGGTATCATCTTCAAACAGCGTATTATGCAGTCCACAGTTCTCATGACTATAGTAATTATTGGGCTGTCCATTAGCCCACTGGAGATTAGAAATGTTTGTTCCATCTGACCATTTCCAAGTGTCTCTATAAAAGCCAATCCAGTAACAAATACTGCTCATTACTGATGCTAGCTGTGCTAACAAGTCGTTGTCTGTGCTGTTGGTCACCGTGGCCAAATCTGTGTGAAATGTCCGGCAGTAAGTCTGAGCGCCAGACCAGGTCAACATCGGACTAGTGACACCAACAAACCTGTCAGCGCCACTGTTAGTACCTATAAATTAAAATAAACCAATTAACAAATAAAGCTAAATATGTGCCTGATGATTAATGAAAACAAAAATGTAAAAAAAGACAATTTTAACAATTTTTCAATATTTAGTTTTTCAAATTCTGTTTCAAGAAATAGAATACATTACTACAATTTTCTTTTTATGACAGTAAAAACTAGCTAAGGTGGTTGATGCTTTTAAAATGATGTCATTCTCCCTACAGTCAGCACACACTGTTAATGTGTTGGCATTCTCATTAGCAAGTATACATGGATATATACACTTATATAAATCAGCATACAGACTCACCATTGTAGCATATGAAGGGTCTCAGATCATAGCAGTATGCGTCCCACCAGTATCCGTCGTTGTTTATTATGCCACATGATTCCCGGGCATGGTTATTATCTGGGTCTCCAGAACCCCACTTTCTAAAGGTGGTATTTTGTAATGGGACTTCATTAAACGACCAGCGCCAACTGTTGATGTCGTTGTAGAGTCCGACCCAGAAGGGAGCTTTTATGTTTTGGCTTGTTATTAGTTTGTTTAACCGTACCCAGTCATTGTCACTTTCTATAGTTGCCAGATCAGTGTACATCACCCTGCAGTAATTCTGTGCAGTGGACCAAGTCACCGGCGTCATGATGAGATAATACTTGTGAGTAACATTTTGCAGGATTGAATTGACAACTGGGACAAGACATGTTGGTGATATATTTTAAAACCTATTATACACATGCTTTCATAACATGATGTTCACAAGCTGCACTGATTTGCTGTAACAATCCAATAATAGTAATCACATGAATTTGCAGTAAAAAATGCTACTCAACATTATTGTAAATTTCACACCTGACCAAAAATATACTGTTATAAATCAGATACTGTTTATTGCTAGAAATCGCTCTGGCTAGCATTAGCATCACACCACTGCAATAGCAGTGAACATACTGATCAAAACAAAGATTCGTCTTTCCTGTTCAACAAAGTGCTCCATTATTTAGATGATCATTTGTAGTTAGCCTTCAAAATCAAAATAAATAGATCTCATCCAACAATTTTGCTGCAAATTCTATGTTTTGTATTCATGATTGTAACACATAGAAACACTACGATCCAAATGCATACAATGTAACAAACGCTTACAATCCGATCATGTACTGAAAATCCTAAACATACATAATAGTAAACACATATACATTAAACGCATGCAAATTAAATTAAAAAGTAAAATAAATTTGAAGTATTCAGTTTAATTGATGCATATTTCAACAAAATTACTAAAATACACTTACCAACAATACTGAAAAGAAAAAGCAGGGGCTTCATGATGATGAATAGCTGTGAATAGAAAAGATAATGTATTTAAAACAATGATAATTTTTTTGTTAGATCTCAAGGACTTTGCTAAAACAGATGCCAATATGAACTTAGTATTAAACAGTGTATTGTGCTCTATTACTACTAAATTGCAATACCAATTATGTTCACTAGAGGGTGTATAATTTAACTGATGTAAAGAAGTGTCAAAGAAAAAGTGAACGAAATAAAAAGAATCAAGAAATGCCAGGCTACAGCTCTGTTTTGCTTGCTTTATTTTTGAATCTTCCAACATAACAATTGGTGACGAGGCTATTAGGATAGTGCCGCTCTCTCTTTAACTTCCAGAAGTGATTCTGGAATGCCCAGACAAACAAAAACTTTATGCATGGGAAAAGTTCTTTCAAAAATACTAGCTTCCTATTGGGGGAGAAGATTTTCCCACCGAGAGAAAAAGAGCCCTGCTGATACTCTTACTGCCGTTACATACAACAGTTATTTTCTCCTAAGCTGAGCATCGTTTCACAAAGAACCTGTGGATGAGTCCACTGATCCATGCGCTCCATGAACTAATTAAAACATGTGCTTTTGGAGATACTGAGCATGGAATGATCCACGATCAGATTGACACATTAATGCCCCAAATTTGCAAAAAGCTGCTACTAGAGCCCGATTTAACCATTGAAAAGACGAACTATTTCAAGAGGAGTTGAAGCAGCAGTAGCAGATTCCAAGGTCATATCCAAAGGGCAAACAAAACAAGTGATAACAGAAGCATGAAAAGGTCCAAATGTAGAAAAATACAAAACAAGAATGAAGTTCAATGAGGACAAGTGTGCGAAATGATAAGTCCTGTCGTAGAACTTGTGGAAAAGTCAGACATTTCTCAAAGGTGTGTAAATCGGACCTACACAGACAAAAGACCTGCACTATTAAGTTAATGGTAGATACAATAGAGGGTCTGGTGTATGGATTCTGAATTTACAGCAACACATCTAAGAAGAAAAGGGAAAAAAATTTTCTGAGAAAATACCTCCATGTGGTCAGCTGACACTGCATTATGATGTCTAATGAGGGTCTTTTGAACTCAGCTGTTTCATAACTAACACTAATGTATTCCAGGTAAAGACCCAATTCAGATGAGATTATTCCATGATTAGTTTAACATTGTACACTCTTAGAATTGTTTATATCACAGAGGAAAAAAAAACATTTCAGTAGAATAAACTGAGAATAATTTA
This sequence comes from Silurus meridionalis, assembly GCF_014805685.1. NCBI lineage: Eukaryota > Metazoa > Chordata > Actinopteri > Siluriformes > Siluridae > Silurus > Silurus meridionalis. Next base: position 15,193,112 of record NC_060911.1, read on the forward strand.
TCATTGCAGCACACATCTTGCAGTATATTAGCAACCAAAATACATATAATATAAAAAGAAATGATAGCTTATTAAACAACGTGTATTCTGAAATGATTTCAAAATGAACGATCTAGTAATGCTGCCCTCGTTTTGTATTTTTTGACGAGAACCAGTTTTTATTTTCATGCTGATGCTTTATTTCAATTTGTCAGGCACTAGTGAAGGTTAAGATCTGCATAAATTTGTGTAAAACAATTTTCACTTCATCCTTAGAACGTCAATGGGTGCTGGTAGTCACCACCTGGAAAATCCGTTAAAACGTTAATTTCAACTGACATTTTTTTTTAGATTGGTTTATATTACGTTTTTAGCTTTTAGCATATTGTCTCTTTGAAAGATATACAGTAGTTGCATTGCCTTACTTTGCGTTGAAATGTTGCTAGGAGCACTAGCTGAATCTGGATGAGAAATGTGAAAAAGCGTATCACACCTGAATGCTACTTTTAGGTTATGGATGCAGAAATAACCAAAAAAAGAAAACTAAGACAAACTAAGTAGAGAAGATGAAGACTGGATGATTGAATGGAAAGTCTCCCTGCACACATTTTTGCTCAACCATTTGGTTTTTAACTCTTTCTGTCTAACCCATCCCACTAGAGACTCCAACCAATCAGATGTCTTTACGACAATATGAGACTAGTTTTGCCTTTTTCTTTTTTTTGCACGTCACCTTTTGGGTAACGTACATGACACTTTCCTGCTCTGACTTCTTACATTGAATTACATCATGCTGTTAACAAATCCAGTCCAACAGCAATCATGATATCTAATGTCCAGGTCCCTGATAAACAAAATGTAATGTATTTGCTCAGATAGGCGACTATTATTGCATTAATAGAAAACAATATGTATAGTGGTTAAATGTTGGTGCCCCGCATGGCAATATGGGTAACAATTTTCAAGATGCTTTATGTGCAATACTGCATTTAGTCACAAGGTGGAAGTAGAGAACAAAGCAAATGACAAAATAGTTGCGGAGGATTCTGCTACAGGCACAACTCTATTATATTCAAAACGTTATTAAAAAAAGAAAGGACACACAGTTGTGCAAGGATTGCAATAGATTAATCAAACCGATTAATACAATACGACAAAATAATTTAAATATCCACAACCATTGTTTCTCTCCTGCAGTGTTCCAATAAAACATTTTTATATATTTCAACTGCACAGCATTTAATTAGGGTTTGCTGACAAAATTCATTGCTTGTTTTGGTTGTTTTAAGCAGTAATCCCACCACATTTGGGAGCAGTGGTAAGTCTTAGTTCATTTTTGCTCATTTTTGTTTGGTCTTCTATGGTTTATGGTTTCCTAAGTTGACCCCAGCATTCTCCAGAAGACGAAGAATTCCATCAAGCTGTCAAAGAAAAGTCAAAGAATAGGAAAAATGTCATGAAGATGAGCCCAGGGCCAATAAGATATGCTGTTTTCCATGCCCAGGACATCATAAATGCTTTTTCAAGAATGTTACGGTTTGATAGCCGTGAGACAAGACCTGCAAGACAAACTGGCTGCCATAGGAGAGAAAAGGGTGAAGAAAACTTTATAATGCATGCATTTTCACTGATTTCTTTGAAGGATTTACTATCTGTAAATGCTGACCTCTGTTTTGTCCTTGAGAAGGTTAAGATGGAAATCAGTCTGAGAAAGTTTTGCATGACATGTTACAACAAGGTCAGTTAAGCTCCTTAAGGAATATAACCACTGTACCACAAATGTAATTTGACTGATTTCTTCACCTACCTCTCTGGTCATCATAAAGTCTTCTTACCTTGATTAAGATTACATTTCTAATGTGGCAAAAACATTAACTCTGTGTTCTACATGTCGCTTGAATTACGCATTCTTTCTACAATGGACATCACACAGTGTTAAAATATATATATATATATATATATATATATATATATATATATATATATATATATATATATATACTGCATATTCTTTATGTTGTACTTGTATGCTGTTTTGTTTTCTGTCCAGTTCATCCCACTCCAGCATGATGGGGTTGAAATATGGAGACAATGCTCTCCATTCCATGATTTGAAGCCTACCATCTTGTTCTTTTTCTTGGGCAGGTCTGACACAGCCCGAAGGTATGTTTTAGGTAAATTCTTTGCTATAGGAAAAAAAACGAATTGGTTTACTAGGCATAAACCAGATGGCATTGCATGGTGCTGTGATAGAATTTTTGGTTCAGGGTGCGTTTAATTAATGTTTAATTGATGTTCCTTGGCTTTACCACTATAATAAAGGCCTTGGGTAGGCTGGCAGGCAGTTTCAAAGTTTTACCCAAGTTTCTAATTAAAATCTACCTGATTCTATTGTCTATAATATTTACCAAGATACATTTATAGCATTTGCAAGACACTCTTATCAAGACTTATCTTAGTTATTCCACTGAGCAGTTGAGGGGAAAAAGGCTTTCCTCAAGGACACAACAGTGGCAACTTGGTGGTATAACAAAACGACCATCATTTCACCAAATAGACAATACCCTGACACCTCTTACACACACACACACACAAACACAAACACACATATATACAGGTAGAGATAATTTCTAATTTATAGTGTTACAGTCTCAGAGGGAGAACTCACGCACTGCTGATGTCATATGTACCAACCAGTTCTCTTTTCGCCACCTCATATCTGCACTGTTTATGGAACAACAAAAACGCTTTGGGAATGCCCCGTGTTGTCCATGCTCTGAATCACGTGTAAAATCCGGCCAATAGGCAAACCATATCATGGGTGGGCAACGACGCATAAACCAGGAAGCTACAAAATGGTTGAACAATGGTAGCGACATTAGCTTCTGTTATTCTGGTAAGCGCTTTTTGTGTAAATCTGTGCAACATGGTGAGGCAAACAAACTTTCGCATGTGTGTCCCTCCTTGCCCCCGTTTCATTACGGGGGGAGACACACATGAGCTGTGCGTTGTTTGTCTGGGAGTGGAGCATGCTCAGTCGGCTCTCGAGAGAGACGATTTTCCGTTGTTGTAGTCGGTTTGCTATTCGCACTCTCCGCTCCTGGAGATCACTCTTCAAGGCGAGTGCTCTCCCTCGTGGCTCAGGTCCCAATCTCACCGAGGCGAAGCGGTGCAGAAGGTCATGGGGCTCGCAGGCCGACCTAGCAGAAGGCATGGAGATGGATGAGTCCTCTCCGGCTTTCCCTGCTGGGCCGAGCTCCCATTTCCCATGGAAGGTATTCGCTGCAGCGTTGTCTTCTCCCAGTGCTCGCGACGCAGAGCTTTGGGTCTCTTCCTCCATGTAGGGAGAATCTTGGATGCTAGCGAGCCTACGGCTCCTCACAGCATGTGCTGCTCGAGGAGCTCCAGGAGGTAGTGACGCAAGCCGTGTCCAAGCTAGAGCTAGCTTGGCCGGGTGAGAAGCTGAAGGCTGAAGGCTCCGGTATTGTCTACTAGGCCGTTAAAAGCCACTTTGGCCTTAGTGGATACGGCTTACGTGGAAGTAGGCCAGGCTGCAAGCTGCCTCCACACTATGAGTGTGTTGCAAGCATACCAGGCTGACCTGCTTTTAAAGTTGAAATAGGGTTTCAGCTCTGGGGCTGACAATATTAAGGAGTTGTGTTATGCGGCTGACAACCCTTAGGGCCACCAAGGACATGGCGCGGGCCATGGGTCAGTCGATGGCAGCCTTAGTGAGGCATATGTGGCTCACATTGTTGAAGATCTCCGACAGGGACAGGGCTTTTCTGCTGAATGCCCCGATAGCTCCTTCTGGCCTTTTAGGCGATGCGGTTGATGCGGTCGTTGATAGGTTTCAGGAGTCAGCAAAACAGACGGCTGTGTTTAAGTGGTTCCTCCCTTGCCGCTCTCTTGGGGCTGCTCAGTGGGCACAGCCCCAGCCCGGTGCAGCTGGGAAGCGCAAAGCCCATGAACAGAGCATTGCCACCTGGACCCCGATGGGAGGGCCTAAAGGCCCTAGGCGACGCTCTAGGCCCAGTTCGAACCTGAGGTGGTCCTCTTGTGTAAAAAACGGGCCGTGGTAAAGTGCGCGGTGCCCGTACCTCCTCGTCACCACCAGGAGGCCAGGCTGTTAGCTACGCCACATTTACATTTACATTTGCGGCATTTAGTAATGAATAAATCTACACTGGTACGCAAGATTACAAACTAAATATAAATATAACTCGAATTCTACAAACTTGGAAAGTGCTAATTTAGGTATTTCAGGAAGAGGTAGGTTTTCAGTCGTCGCTTGAAGATAATCAGGGACTCTGCTGTACGGACATCTAGGGGAAGTTCATTCCACCACCTCGGTGCCAGAACAGAGAAGAGCCTTGAAGTGTGCTTACCTCTCATTCTGAGAGAAGGAGGTACCAGTCGAGCAGTGCTGGAGGATCTCAGACAGCGTGGTGCAGTGCGAGATGTGATGAGGTCACTGAGGTAAGATGGTGCTGGTCCATTTTGGCCTTGTAGGCAAGCATCAGTGTTTTGAATCTGATACGTGCAGCTACTGGAAGCCAGTGAATGGAGCGCAGCAGTGGGGTGGTGTGGGAGAACTTGGGCTGATTGAACACAAGTCGTGCAGCTGCATTTTGGATCATTTGTAGTGGACGAATAGCGTTCAGGGGAAGACCTGCCAGCAGAGAGTTGCAGTAGTCAAGTCTTGAAATGACAAGAGACTGAACAAGCACCTGGGCAGCCTGTATGGACAGAAATTGTCGAATCCTTCGGATGTTATAGAGAAGAAATCGACAAGAACGAGCAACATTAGCGACATGTGGAAAAAAAAGACAGTTCATTGTCCATAGTTACCCCAAGGTTATGAGCAGTGGCTGAAGGGGAGAGCAGAGAGTCATGAAGTGTTATTTGGAGATCTTGACCTGGAGATGAATCACCTGGGATGATCAGCAGTTCTGTTTTGCTGGGTTTGAGTTTTAGTTGGTGAGCACTCATCCATAAAGATATGTCTGACAAGCATGCTGAGATCCGATTGGAAGCTGTGGTATCTGATGGAGGGAAAGAAAAGATGAGTTGAGTGTCATCTGCATAGCAGTGATAAGAAAACCCATGTGAGTATATGACTTCACCAATTGAGTGGGTACAGAGGGAGAAAAGGAGGGGACCAAGTACAGAGCCTTGTGGGACACCAGTGGTGAGTCTGCATGGGGCAGATGTGGATCCTCTCCATGTTACCTGGTATGAGCGACCTTCCAGGTAGGAAGCAAACCATTTCCATGCTGTTCCGCAGATACCAAGGCTCTTGAGGGTTGACAAAAGTGTCAAATGCTGCTGAAAGGTCCAGGAAGATAAGTACAGATTACAGCTTGGCTGACCGAGCAGCATGCAGTTTCTCAGAAACAGCCAAAAGGGCCGTCTCTGTGGAATGTGTCGCTTTGAACCCAGACTGGTTCGGATCATGGAGGTTGTTCTGTGAGAGATAGACAGACGGTTAAAAACAGTGTGTTCCAGAGATTTAAAAAGAAAGGAGAGACGTGATACCGGTCTGTAGTTGTTGATGTCTGATGGATCCAGAGCAGGTTTCTTCAAGATAGGAATGACCCTTGCTTGCTTGAAGGTAGTTGGTACATAGCCAGATGTTAATGACCCATTGATGATTGTGGAGATGAAGGGCAGGAGATCTTGCGTGATGGTCTGGAGCGTAGTTGAAGGGATTGGATCCAAAGGACAGGTGGTGGGATTGCAAGATCGGATGACTTGCAGTATCTCAGCTTCTGTTAAGGTTGAGAAGCTTGACAGAGACATAGTGGATTGTTGGCTGTGTTGTGTAGTCATTGTTAGAGAGGAAGTCAAGGTCTGGCAGATTTTCTTAATCTTCTCATCATAGAAGGAGGCAAAGTCATTAGCAGTCAGGGAGGATGGAGCAGGTGCAGCAGGGTGGTTGAGTAGAAAAGAGAAGATGTTGTGAAGCTTACGAGGATCTTGTGCAGAGGCCTCAAGCTTTTCCTTGTAAAAGGCAGTTTTGGCAGAAGTCACCTCCAAAGAAAATTTGGTCAGGAGTGCACGGTAAGATGAGAGGTCAAGTTGTGATTTTTTCCACTTCCTCTCTGCAGAGCTGGGCTCTCGTCGACTGCTGCGCAAAACTTCCGACAGCCACGGTGTTGGACAAGAAGACTTTTTGGGTCTTGTAGACAAGAGGCAAAGGAGGTCCATGGTTGAGGAAAGAGATGAGAGGAAGGAGTCTGTAGCAACATCTAAGGGTAGAGAGGAAAAGGAGTCAGGGTCAGGAAGAGATGAAAGAGTACAGGAAGTTACAGTGGAGGGAGAGAGAGTGAAGGTTAGGACGGATAAAAGACACATGTAAATTATTTTTAGGTTGAATAGGAAGAGTGATTAAAAGGAAACCAGGTGATGATCAGAGATTGGAAGTGGAGTGGCAGTCATGTCTGTAGCTGGAGTAGGGTGGGTGAAAACCAGGTCCAGGACATTTCCTCCCTTGTGTGTTGGAGGGCAGCTGTTAAATGTCAAGGAGAAGGTATTCAGAAAAGGCAAGAGGCAAGATGACTGAAGTTTGTCGGATGGGAGGTTGAAGTCACCAAGAACTGTCAAAGGGGTGCTGTCAGAGGGGAAAGTACTGAGGAGCGTGTCCATCTCTTCTAGGAAGTCTCCAAGGGGACCAGGAGGGCCGTAGATGACAATGATGAAAAGGTTGATTGGAGAGGTAACTAAAACTGCATGAAATTCAAAAAAAGACATGGTTAAATGAGACAAAGGGAGAGGTGTGAAACACCATCTCCATGATAAAAGTAGACCTGTACCACCACCTCTACCAGTTTCTCTTGGTGAGTGAGAGAAAGCATAGGCAGAAGACAGAGCAGCTGGTGTAGCAGTGTTCTGTGGGGATATCCAGGTCTCAATAAGTGCCAGAAAGTCAAAGGTATAGTGGGAAGCCAAGCCTGTGATTAGGTCAGCTTTCCTTACAGCAGACTGACAATTCCAGAGCCCACCTACCACCGCTGTTTGAGATTGAGACAACAGGGGAGGGTAGATGAGGTTACTGGCGATGTGACATCTGTTTTGTGGATAGGAATGTCTGTGTCTGTAAGAGATGACTACAGAGATGAGTTTGAGGCACATGACTGATCTCCCAGTTTAAGATCAAATGTGTTTTAAAAAAAGAAAGAAAAAGTACAAATAAGACTTTCTAAAAAACACTAAGAGTTACTGGCTTTAAGGGAGCTACCTACTTGTGGGGGCTACCTATAGTCTGTAGCGGAGCACCTTCAATATAAGTGAGTAAGCCCTGCCCACAATTCACACCTCAAGTGAGACTGAAACTACCCTTGATTAATCACCTGACCAAACTAATAAGCACAGACCAACACTCTAGAATCAACTGAGTTAAATAGATATACAAAGTTAGAATCCTACCTTACCATAAGAGAGTAGATTCAAGATAGAGCTAAAGCACACTGAAGATTGAGCTGGTTACACTGGTTCAATGCCACTGGATGGTTTCAAGGCGAGCTCTTTGTACCTTGGATGTATGGAGAGAATGCACGTTCCTGTCTCAAGGCCACTCCGCCCAAGTTCGGTGGGACAAGCTACATCGTTCATGACACATAAACTGCTTGGAGATGTTGGCTGTGCTTTTGGCACTCTAACACGTCCTCCGAGACCTGAGAGGTCACCACGTGCTGGTCCGTGCTGGTGGACAACACGTTGGTAATCTTGTACATCAGCCGCCATGGGGTCTCTGATTTTGCCCCCTGTACAGGCTGGCCTGCGGGAAGGCAGGCTGGGAAATGTAGGCTCCACCCCGAGGTGGTGGTGCAGATATGGCAGAGGTATTACAGAGCCCAGATAGATCTGTTTGTGACTCGGGGGACCGTGCACTGTCCCCTCTGGTTCTCTCTCTCTCACCCAGTCCCACTGGAGCTGGACACCATGGTGCAGGCGCGTCCAAGGCTTAGTCTGTACACCTTCCCTCCCATCGTGCTGCTCCCGGGAGTTCTGGAGAGAATCCGCTAGGATGGATTACGTCTCCTCCTGGTGGCACCTTGTTGGCCGGGCAGACCGTGGTTTGTGGACCTGCTGTCCCTCCTCGAGGGACCTTCTTGGGAAATTCCTCCCAGGAGAGATCTCCTCTCGCAAGCTGGGGGAACCCTGGATCACCCCTGCCCAGAGTTGTGGAGGCTATTGCCCTGTTGCCCCTGAGGGGGTGCAGTTTCTAGTGGCTGGTCTCTTTACTGAGGTAGTTGGGACCATCCTCTATTACAGAGCTCCTTACATGAGGAGGTTGTATGCCACCAGATGGCAGCTGTTCTGCACGTGGTGTGAGCACCACCGGTTAGACCCAGTCAACTGCCCGGTTGGGTCGGTTCTGTAAGTCTTGCAGGAACAGTTTGCTATAGGGTTGGCCCCGTCCACCGTTAAGGATTACATGTCCGCTATCGCGGCTTATTGTACCCCACCCGCGGCGGCAATCACAAGGGAAACACCCTCTTTTGACCCGTTTCCTGCGCGGCACCCGGAGGCTGAGATCCGGGATACGATCCAGAGTGCCTGTGTGGGATTTCGCCTCAGAAGCTAATGTCGCTACCATTGCTCAGCTGTTTTGCACCTTCTTAGTTTTTACGTGACGTCGCCCGGCAATGCATGGATAACGGGGGTGTTCCCAAAGCGTTTTGATGCAGCGTCTTATTTCCTCAGGGAACTAGGTTTACATACATAACCTAGAGATGGATTCGCTTTTGGGGCAGGTGATGAGTTGGTGTGGGTTTGGCACTGCACATTTGAGGTGGCAATTTTTTGTACTGCCACAATGAGAGCAGCATCCTTGTTGTGATGTGTCTGGTGTAGAGAAAGTGCCTGATGCAGCTCACATAAAGCAGTACCCATGTCCACCTAAAATGGAATATAAACAGCACTAATTATGGGCAAGGTCAAATTCAGAGGAAGGTAAAATATGGATTATTTGATGGTCATGAGATTCAGGTTGGGTGTACATGACCATTTTTGAGGAACAATGCTTACACTGTTACACCAGCTGCTGTTTACCATCAGATGCACTACACCTTAGTTCTGTACATGTGCAACATTAAGAAGAACCTTGCTAACTGGATGGTGTGATCCACTGAGTTCACCCATGTCTTCGCAAATGTGTAAAGTAAATGTATTTAAATGATGGTAGTAAAATTTGTATTATTATTCTTTTAATTTTGAAAGTTTTTAGAGGAATTATTTTAAAGATGTATGACTTGGATGGGCTGACCGTATGTTCAAGGAGAACCAGTTTGTATTTACATGCATGTAAATCTGTCTAGTCCAAGAAAAGGTTACAATGGAAATCAGTCTCCATAATTTAAATGATCCACTGCTATGACTTTTTTTTCTGTACAAGATGGTTTGACAATGTCAGTTACATTTCTATAGAATGCTTATTCAAGCTCTGGACCAAAGTTCAGGGAATACAATTCATATCCAAATCTTTCAACTTTACATCTAAGGTAGGTTTCAGAGTTACTTATGTGATTTGATTGCTTTCTGATTCTTGTTTCAGTTTATTGTTTTTCACTGTTTACGATATTGCAGTTATGTCTATCTCTTAGCATACATTTTCAATACTTTTGTATGGTGTCTGTCTGAAAACATGGCAAAATGTATGAGAGAAGTTAATAAACACTTTGTAACTATAATTACTGATTATTGCATTTAAACATAGTCAACAGTTAATAATTTTACTTTATTGCTTCTTTTAAATTGAATCTATTTGTCACTAAAAAATTTTTACTTTTTATTATATGCGTGTTAATAAACCTCTCCAAACACAATGTAACTTAAAAAAAAAATGTGTTTGCATAGCTCTCCGAACATCATGAAGTTGGATCTGTTTCTTCTCCTTTGTCTCAGTGGTGAGAGCTTCTATTAAAAAAGAAAAACTATTTTATATATTGCTTATTTTACAAATTTCTTCATTTTCCTGGTATTTGTAAAACTAACATTAGTTTTATCTCATAACATACTTAATAATGAATACATAGTGTGAGTAAACAAAAGGAAATACTTGCTAACAGGTGTTGTGCCAATCACCTTCTCTGTTCTGCAAACTAAACCTGGCCAGTATCTCATCAATCAGAAATTGTCATGGTCTGATGCTCAGAAGTTCTGCAGGACAAAGTACAGTGACCTGGCTAGGGTAAAGGACTTTAGCGTTTTGGCAAAGCTAACTAATATGGCAGTAGATAGCGGTTTAACATCATGGCGCATATGGATCGGACTGTACAACGACCTTGACAGTTGGCGCTGGTCTTTTAATGACCTCTCACTGTCGAGTACAAACCTAACAAATTGGTACTCTGGACAACCTGATAATTACATGGGGCATGAAGCATGTGGAGGAATCTATGGTGCTGGGTACTGGGCAGACTGGGACTGTGCAGGACAAAGATCCTTTATATGCTACGATGGTGAGTAAACACACTGAATAAATTTTTTTTGTTTTATGACATACACAGCATTTTACGAGAATACGGAAGAACTGACACTATAAAAAAGTGACAGAATTTGCAGAAAGATTGAAATTGCCAGAAAACACTGCAGGGTCTAATGACAAAATCTGTTGAAATAATGAGCAATAGGAGTAATATAAAGTAAATGAATACAAATTAATCATTTTCTGTTTGTTTGTTTTTTTACTTTGATTTTTACAGCTGGTAACAGTGGTGCTGACAGATTCATAGGTGTCACTAATCTTCAGCTCAACTGGTCTGAAGCTCAGACTTACTGCCGAACATACTACACTGATTTGGCCAGCTCCCTCACCCAGGCAGACAATGACCTGTTAGCACAGATAGTGTATGTCCAGGGCTATTCCTGGTTCGGTCTGTATCGGGACACGTGGAAGTGGTTGAATGGAACAGTGGCATCAAACCTTCAGTGGAACCCTGGGCAGCCTAATAATGCTAATCCCCAAGAGAACTGTGGGATGTTGCAAGACAAAATGATGGGTGATGAAAACTGCAACAGCCTACACTACTTTTTCTGTGAAATCAGTAAGTGATCTTTCAATTGCTGTCTGTACATGAAGATGAAACTATTCTATTAGAAATTATACACAAATATGCACTGTAAGGTATGCTAATGGATAGTAAATTTGTTCAATATTTTAATATATTCATTACAGTTTTCAGTTCACTTTGGATTTAATTATGATATTATTATTATTATTTATATTGTTTTTCATAGTTCCACCAGTAAGGCAGCAGATCATGAAAATTAAGGTGTCTGATGTCAAGTCTGATGGGAGTGTGTTTGATGCTGCTTTTCAGCTGTCCATTTTGGAGCTTGTGAGTGAACTTTATACTCTTATCTATGATATATTGTTATGTAATGTAAGTTAGGGGCTTATGTCAATTGAAAGACGTTTGGGTGGTGTACAGGGATCAGCATGTTCACTTTGATTGCTTTGCAGCTTGGAATCTCAAGTACAGCATGCTTTGATGCTGTGTGTGTAATTCATTTCTATCAAAACCACCATTGGGCTACAGTAGCTCTTATAAGGAATTGAGCCAGACAGGTTAACCATAGCATCCCATGCTTATGGATGAGATTTGGAAGCCTATGTCCCTGCCACTGGTTCACCTGCTATCTTTTCTTAGAGCACTTTTACCAGCCATGATAAATCGGCTCTTGTCAAAATTCCCAGGTTCTAAGACTTTTCCTATTCAGTTAAAAAATTCTTATTTTCTTGTATCTTATGTATTCCATTTTAGGTGAAGAAGAAACTGTTGCAACATGACATGTTGGAGAACTCAACCGTGACCTGGAGGCTGCAGCCAGATGAAAAACATTTTTCCAAGAAAAAAAAAAAATAGAATGGACAAAACATTCATTGTAGTATTTGTTATTTATTACTATTGTAGCAAATGTAGGGTCTTAGTCCTGTACATTGTGCATCATACCATTTATTATATCCACAAATTACACCACATGCTTGTTTTCCAGCATAATTATCAGGCTTTTCAAAGCTCCAGTACTGAAAAGTAACATTATTCAGTTGGAGGTGTTGATATCATTGTACAATCCGACCCAGGCAGCTGTTCCTAGACCTTTGCTTGCTGTTACTTTCTTCATTTATAACCAATCAGTATCACTTTTCCTGCCAGGTCAGTGTACATCACCCTGCAGTGATTCTGTGCAACAGGCAATGACACTCTTGTCAGTATCAGGTCATAATTGTGAGGGAGAGTTCCAAGGAAGGATACAGTAATTAGAAAAAGACCCATTTTAAAAGCATTTTAATTTATAAAACACAAAGATACTTTACAACACTGTTCAGCAACTTGCAAAGACTAGGCACCAAAGCAAGAGTTAGCACAAAGGACCCAAAGAATAGTCAGCTCAGACCAACATACAGAATAATGAACAAATTCTTTATAATATTTTATCAGAAAAAGACAAGTTGCAACAAAGAACTCCTCATCTATTTGTGTTTATCTACCTATAAGATGTTAAATAGTTAAACATTGTAAACTTACACTGTTTATTATTTAATTAAATATATTATTTAACTGAGTGTTTCCATTTGACACATTTATTCATTAATTTATAATTTTTACCAGAATCTATATATCTTTATAAAGCTGTTCTGTTACACTGTTAATAAATACAATTTTATATAGTTTGTCTTCTTGAAACAACTCAATTCCAAAAAAGTTGTGAGACTGTTTTGAGCCCAAGTACGACATGATATTAGAAGCGGGTGGAGTAGCCCAGGCTCCTCTGGTCATGCAGCCACTAATTTGCTGGTCATCAGAAGCTTTGCCTGAGTGGGGCCATAGTATGGGTAGTGCCAGGATGGCAAAAGGTGGGGGCTGGCATCCTGGATGGCCTGGATCCTGACAGGGTCCATTTAGATGTTCCCAGCTGAAAGCAGGTTTTCCTGGTGTGGAATTCACATTTTACATTGAGGAGTCTCTCCAAGACCTGACACACCTGCCGGATGTGTTCGTCCATTAAACGGGAGAAGATCAAAATATCATCTAGTTAGACAAACATGAAACTGTTTAGCATGTCTTGGAGGACATCATTGACCAGTGCCTAAAAGACGGCCGGGGCGTTAGCAAGCCCGAACGGCATAACAAAGTACTCAAATACCCCAGCCGGTCATTACATCACCCTCCCTGATAGGCACCAGGTAATATGTGTTGTGTAGATCCAGCTTAGTGGAAACCATGGCACAATGCAGGCGCTCGAACGACAAGGCCACAAGCGGCAGGGCGCAACAGTTCCGGACAGTGATGGCATTGAGACTCCATACATGCGCGTATGGATTTATCCTTCCTCTCTAAAAAAAGATGAACCCTGCCCCAGCTAGGGAGGAGGATGGTTGGATGATACCCGCTGCGAGGGACTTCTGAATATACTGGTTCATGGACGCCCTCTCTGGGGCTGATAACTGATACAGGTGGCCTCATTGGGGGGCTGGTTTCAGGAAGCGGCTCAATGGTACATAAAGTGTCTGAGAGGGAGGCAGGGAGGTGGCCATGGCTTTACTAAACATGGCCGCAAGGTCATAATAGATTTTAGAAACCGATGCTAAATCTGAGAGCTTAGAAGTGCCCAATCTGCCCAAATTCTTCCACAGCACCCCACTGCTGCGCTCCCTTCACTGGCTTTCAGTAGCTGCACGTATCAGATTTAAAACACTGATGCTTGCCTACAAGGCCAAAAATGGACCAGCGCTATCTTACCTCAGAGACCTCATCACATCTTGCACTGCACCACGCTGTCTGAGATCCTCCAGCACTGCTCGACTGGTACCACCTTTTCTCAGAATGAGAGGTAAGTATACTTCAAGGTTCTTCTCTGTTCTGACACCGAGGTGGTGGAATGAACTTCCCCTAGATGTCTGTACAGCGGAGTCCCTGACTATCTTCAACACTTAAAACACTTAAATTAGCACTTTCCTAGTTTGCTTTGTAGAATTCAAGAGTGATATTTATCGTAAGTTTGTAATCTGGCGTACCAGTGTAGATTTATTCATTGCTAGAGACTCAAAGCACTTTTGTACGTCGCTCTGGGTGAGGGCGTCTGCTAAATGCCATAAATGTAAATGCAGATGTACGTGACAATCGGCAATATTTTGGATGTTTGTGTTTCCGCAGCCAAGGGAACCCGTGCATGATAGGGGCTTGGGGTGAGGAGATGACCAGGAAGGAAAGCCACTCCTGATGTCGTTCCCCCACTGACATGAGTAGGGGCTTGGTGCAGTGAGGGGACCCAGTCTAAGGGGCTGTCATCCAGAGTTCTGATTAGCAGGGCTTCAGATAGTGGTTTCATGGGGTCTTGTAGCTGCTTGGCAAGCTCAAGGTCCATTAAGTGTCGGCCCCCAAATCGACGAAGGCACACAATTCTGTGCCTATGGCGCCTGCCTGAAGGTGAACCAAGATGGTGGGTTTGGAGGGAGTGGGAGAAGAGGGGCTCATCAGTGCTCTTCACCGACAAGCCATGCCTTTTACTGGGCAGGACATGGCCATGTCCCCTTTGCCTCTCCAGTAGAGGCATAGGCCCAGCGACCAACATCTCTCTTTCTCTATTCGGCCAAAGCAGATTTGTCGATTAAAACAACCTGAGAGTATGTCTGAACAGAATATAAGTCATAGGGTAGCAATGATACTTTCTCTATATGTAAGCATTAAAGTAATAGCAAGTTTCCTGCCACCTCAAATAAGAAAATGCTTAATTTCTACTGTAGTTATTTTATTTGTTAGATAGAATGTATAATTCATAGTAGAATAATGCATTTATTTGTACATTTTTTGACGGATTTACTATCTGCTGATGTTTGTCACATCCTAGAGAAGGTTTGGATGAAAATCAGTCTCAGAAATTTAACTGAATGTTTTGCATAAAATACCAAGGTTATAACAAGGTCAGTTGAGCTTCTTTAGAAAGCTTGTGGAACAGAGCTACTCAAGGAAAATCACCCTGTTTCCAGTGTAATTGAGAAGTCTTCTCACATTTATTCGGATTATGCTTTTAAAGTCACAAAAACATTTTCATGTGCTGAATGTTGCTTGAAATTTGCTACAGGCAGACATTTGACCCTTAGTCAAGAAGTGCAGTTCATTGTCATTGAGAGAAAGTCAACAAGGTTCATAGAGTCGGTCATTTTTTAGTGCCCCTGGCACAAACTGGGTTTAAAGTCCAAAGTTCAAAGTCCCAGCAGTGCCAGCTTTGCAGTGCTGCAACCACCTGACCTTATAAATCAGAAGCCCAGAGCCTTAACTATTGACCCACCACTGCTCTCACTGTGACACAGTGTGATGGTACACTGTTCTGCACATTAAATTAAGGGCATTGTAGAGGATGCAGTTCTCCTCCAGTTCCAGTTCTCCTGCTGCTACCACTTTTTGTTTTTCATTTGGAGAAATTTGACAATATTTGCCATGACCAAACATTAATGTCTATTGCAAAACCTGATTAGAAATTCCATGTGACACGAATATAAGATCAATTTACAAATACGATTTCCTGAGTCCTTAGACCAAGCTGAATGCTAATATATCTGATATTTAACCTGAACAGCCATTACTGTTTTTGTTACTAAGGGTATGGGATATGAGGTGCAATATTATGTGTACATGCCCTTGAGCAAGGTCATTACCCACTCAGCCACAAAAATACTCTGTTATTTATACTGTTTTTACACTTGGTTTTGTACAAGGTATTGTAGACAATTTTCTTGACATGGTATTAGTATACTTTGTTTTTGTATTTTTTCTGTATATTTTTAAAGATGTATGATCTGGATGTGCTGACCTTCTGTCCAAGGAGAACCAGTTTGTATTTTCATGCTGATGAATTATGTAAATCTGTCTAGTCCAAGAGAAGGTTGAGATGGAAATCAGTCTCCATGATTTAAATGATCCAATACATCACTTTATTTGCACAAGATGGTATATCAAAGTCAATTAATTTTCTTTAGAATGCTTCGTGAAGCTCTGGAATGAAGCTATTCAAGGAACACTGCTCGGATCTAAACCTTTCAGCTTAAAGATCTCCGGTAAGTTTTAGTGTTACTTATTTAATGAGATTGTTTTCTCATTCTTTTCATTTTCTTGATTTTCACCTTATATGATAATGCAGTTATGTATATCTTGTAGTATTCAATACTCTTTTTGGATTTCATGATAACATGGTAAAATGTATGAGCATAATTAATATTCGCTGTGTAAGCGTAATTACTCATTATTGTATTCATACAATATCAATAGTTAACAATTGTGAACTTTATTGCTTAAAGTTTAATGCTTCTAATTGTCAATGCATTAGTTATATCTTATAAAATACCCGTTATTGAATACATAAAGACAAACGTTTTACACACACACACACACACACACACACAATGCACCAAAATGTATTTTTTGTGTGGGGGGTATATCAAATTGTTGTTTTAGACCACTGTCACTCAACAACAAGCTGACAATGACTCTTAACATCTGAAGATTTCACAATATAGGATTATGGTGGTTTAACAGTTAAGGGTCTGCATTTTGGTCATATGGTTGGGGGTTCAAACCGTAGCACTGCCACTGTTAGATTTTTGATCAAGGTGCTTAAAATCTGTTTTTAGTTTGTGTTAAGGGTTAATCTTTTGTGGGTTTTCTACTTTTATTTATGTGATTCTAAGCTCAATTAGTCATTAATAATAAATTTCATGCACTTGAATTTTTCTTTCGATTTGCTCCATAAAATAATCAAAAAATCTTGATCAAAGAATGTATGCATCAGGTTTACTGAAAAGTACCGAACCAAACCCAACATACATTTCTACTTTTTGCTCAGCTGTTTGGGCATCATGAAGTTGGATCTGTTCCTTCTCCTTTGTCTCAGTGGTGAGAGCTTCTATTAAAAAAAGAAAAACTTTTGGTTTTTTGCCTAAAAATGTCTGCATTTCCCTGGTAGTTGTACTAACATTAGTTCTATCTCATAACATACTTGATAATGAATAAATAGTGTGAGTAAAAAAAAGGAAATTCTAGTTAACAGGTGTTGTGCCAATCACCTTCTCTGTTCTGCAAACTAAACCTGGCCAGTATCTCATCACTCATTCATTGTCATGGCCTAATGCTCAGAAGTACTGCAGGACAAAGTACACTGACCTGACTAAGGTAAAGGACTCTAGTGTTCTCTTAGAGCTAATTAAAATGGCAGTAAGTAATGGTTTAAAATCATGGCGTATTTGGATTGGACTGTACAACGACTTTGACAGTTGGCACTGGTCTTTTAATGACCTCTCACTGTCGAGTACAAACCAAACAAATTGGTACTCTGGACAACCTGATAATTACATGGGGCATGAAGCATGTGGAGGAATCTATGGTGCTGGGTACTGGGAAGACTCGGACTGTGCACTGCAGAAACCCTTTATATGCTACGATGGTGAGTAAACAAACTGAATACATTTTCTGTTTTATGGCTTATGCACAGCATTTTACGAGAATACTGAAGAACTGACAAGATAAAAAATTGACAGAATTTGCAAAAAGGTTGAAATTGCCAGAAAACACTGCAGGGGCTGATGACCTTGTACCTCTAATGACAATATTTGTTGAAAAAAAATAGCAATATAAATATGTAGCGTCTGGCACGTGTCATTTAGACTTCAAAGAATTTCCTTTTAACCCTTGACATCTGCTTTTAAATCAAAGGATGAGCACCATAGCATACACTTTTATTGAGAGCTTGTATACCACAGTGTCATACCCCCCCTCGGAAGACTGATAACACAAGCCAGTCTCTATACCTTACACACACACACACACACACACACACACACACACACACACACACACACACACACAAAACCCCGAAAGCCAGATAACCCCCTGGCCTCTCTGGTTGACTCCACAGGGACCCTCAAACCAAAAAACAATCCACTTTCGAAACTCGGCTCTAGTATGACTGTTTGTGACACACACACACACACACACACACACACACACACACACACACATACGCACAACACAATGGGGCACTCTTTTACTAATCAAACAAATAAATAAGATGTTCCACATTTCACGACATTAACCTATACCTTGTATGTATCTGCTCCCCAATTATAGTGGCACTCTAAAAGCCTTATTCTTGTAACCTCTGTTTAATGTGTCTCTTCTTATTTATTTCAATGTATCTTCTTTTTATTCTTTCTTTCCAAACAAGGGTGCATTGTATACATCAAAATACAACATTGTATAAACATCAGTTATACTTAAATTACTGATCTCTGTATGTTAATTCACCCCTGTTCTAATGCTGTAATTTCTTTTAAGGCCTGGTGTCAAAATTTATTAAAAATTATCTGCTCTTCACTTTCCTAATGAGAGTGCATTTTGTTTTATACCAGAATACAGTATCGTATAAACATAAGTTACACTTTGATTACTGATCTCTATATGTAATGTATAGTTGTACATGTTTAGTATCCAAATGACCGCAAAATTATCTGTTCCTTATTTTTCAAACAATGGTGCATTTTATTCAATCATGAAATGTACCATACTGTTTTAATACACTTTGGATACAATTTTAAGTTCTCCAAAGCAAGTATA
This sequence comes from Silurus meridionalis, assembly GCF_014805685.1. NCBI lineage: Eukaryota > Metazoa > Chordata > Actinopteri > Siluriformes > Siluridae > Silurus > Silurus meridionalis. The sequence continues at coordinate 15,211,708 of NC_060911.1, forward strand.
ACCCGGAAACCATGCCCACGAACACATGAACAAAGGGGTTTTTCCCTGCAAAAGTTCAGGCCATAGCATTGGCCATTCCTCCAAAGATGGGTGGGGTTTAGGACCTTTAAAACATCTTAAACCCAACTAATCAACGTTCAGTCAAGAAAAGCAAGCTCGCTCACTCGTCTCCGGTGGCCCGATGGCCCAGAGAGTCGGACGCTTCGAACAGCCCAGCAGCGACTCTTCGGGATGAGATCTCAAATCTCTTTTGAGATTTTCCAGCAAGCTTTGTCTTTAAGAACAACAAGTGCTCTGATCTTCAGGAGAAGCTGGAAGAACATCTGACTCCATCCTAACCGACTCGTCCATGATTCTTTTGTCTACCGCATCCAGACTCTTGTGCAACTAGCCAATGCAAGTAACCGATTAACCAACTAATTTAGATGCGTGTTAAGTTTGAACCCTTTAATATTAAGGCGAATTTAAATTTCCGTGACGATTTCTCAGTTAGGATGTGATTAATTTTTAAGCTTAAGCTTGCCATTTCTTTCCTTCCTTTCTCTCCTTTCTTCTTTTCCATTCTCTTCCTACTTTTTCTATTTTTTAACTTTTTTTTTTTTATTTTTATTTTCATTTTTATTTTCTTTATTTCTTTTTGTTTGTTTGTTTGTGTAGTTAGTTTTATGTTGTGTTTGTCTCATTCATTAAATGCCATAATTTTCACAAGTGATTGTCTCTGAGTACCGCCCACAATTCAAGGTTGCTGCAATATTTGGTCTGAACTACATGCTCTAGTAAATTGTACGGGATGGAGTGCATCTTTCTTGGCCAGGAAGATACCTCTTTTATAGAATTGATAAAGATTATACTCCAGGCGAACAGACCCAATAAGTGTAACATTAATTCCATTACCGTCAATTAAATAGTGACTGTAATGCATTGTCATTACTTATAAATATTTCCTTTTCTTTGCAAGCTACAAATAATATAAAGTAAATTAATACAAATTAATCATTTACTGGAAAAAAATATAAAATAATTTTTTTTGTTTGTTTTTTCTCTACTTTGATTTTTACAGCTGGTAACAGGGGCGCTAACAGGTTCATTGGAGTCACGAATCCTCAGCTGAACTGGTCTGAAGCTCAGACTTACTGCCGAACAAATTACACTGATTTGGCCAGCGCACTCACCCAGGCAGACAATGACCTGTTAACACAGACAGTGTCTGTCCAGGGCTATTCCTGGTTCGGTCTGTATCAGGACACATGGAAGTGGTTGAATGGAACAGTGGCATCAAACCTCCAGTGGAAATCTGGACAGCCTGATAACGCTAATCCTCAGGAGAACTGTGGGGTTTTGCAAGACAAAATGATGGGTGACCAAAACTGCAACAGCTTAAACCACTTTTTTTGTGAATTCAGTGAGTGATCTTTCAATTGCTGTCTGTACATGAAGATGAACTAATTTGTGGAAGTGATTTTCAGACCTCTACTGAATTTACTACAGCATAAATGGGTTAACAATTAAACACATTCTACCATGTTGCTTATTAACTATCGGAATAAAATGTTGCCACCAAGTACAGATCATATTATTATTATTATTTATATTGTTTTCCACAGTCCCACCAGTAAGGCAGCAGATCATAAAAATAAAGGTGTCTGATGTCAAGTCTGATGGGAGTGTGTTTGATGCTGCTTTTCAGCTGTCCATTTTGGAGATCGTGAGTGAACTTTTTACTCTTAGCTATGGTATATTGTTATGTAATGTAAGTTAGGGGCTTATGTCAATTGAAAGAGGTTTGGGTGGTGTACAGGGATCAGCATGTTCACTTTGATTGCTTTGCAGCTTAGAATCTCAAGTACAGCATGCTTTGATGCTGTGTGTGTGAATTATTTCTATCAAAACCAGCACTGGGCTACAGTAGCTCTTATGAGGAATTGAGCCAGACGGGTTAACTATAGCATCCCATGCTTATGAAGGAGATTTGGAAGCCTATGTCCCTGCCATTGGTTCACCTGCTATCTTTTCTCAGAGTACTTTTACCAGCCATAATAAATCGTCTCTTGTCAACATTACCCAGGTTCTAAGACTTTTCCTATTTAGTTTTAAAATTCTTATTTATTAATATATTCTTTTTTAGGTGAAGAAGAAACTGTTGCAACATAACATGTTGGAGAACTCAACCGTGACCTGGAGGCTGCAGCCAGATGGAAAAATGTTTTCCAAAAAAAAAAAAATAATTAGAATGGACAAAACATTGATTGTAGTAATTGTTATTTATTACTATTGTAGCAAATGTAGGGTTTTAGTCCTGTACATTGTGCATCATACCATTTATTTATTATATTCACAAATTACACCACATGCTTGTTTTGCAGCATTATTATCAGGCTGTTCAAAGTTCAAGTACTGAAAAATGAGATTATTTAGTGGGAGGTCATTTAAAGAATAGCGTCAGCTGTTGATATTATTGTACAATCCGACCCAGGCAGATGTTCCTAGAACTTTGCTTGCTGTTAATTTCTTCACTCATAACCAATCAGCATCACATTTCCTGCCAGGTCAGTGTACATCACCCTGTAGTGATTCTGTGCAACAGGCCATGACACTACTTGTCAGTATCAATGTCATAATTCCAAGGAAGGATACAGTGATTAGAAGAAGTCACATTTTAAAAGCATTTGATTTCATAAAACACAAAGATACATTATTAAACTGTTCAGCAGTCAGCAAAGATTAGGCAGCAAAGCAAGAGTTGGCACAAAGAATCCTTAATTGGTGCATAGTTTATAGTCAACAAACATATAGTCTCAGACTAACATACAGAATAATTAACAAAAACGTTGTATTTTATCAGAAAAAGACAAGTTGCAACAAAGAACTCATCTATTTGTGTTGATCTACCTATAAGATGTTGAATAGTTAAACATTGTAAACTTACACTGTTTATTCTTAAATTAAATATATTCTTTAACTGAGTGCATTTATTCATTAATTTCTGATTTCTTCTGAATCTATATAAAAGTTGTTCTGTTACACTGTTAATAAATACAATTTTATATAGTTTGTCTTCCTGAACCAACTGAATTTCAAAAAAAAGGTGGGACGCAGTGTTGTGCTGGGAAATAGTTACAGTTACTCGTTACTTCATTCAAAAAGTAACTCAGTTACTTTGTTGATTATTTACACCAAAAAGTAATGCGTTACTGTTAAAAGTAACTTTTTAGTTTTTTTAAAGAACCTTCTTTAATGTTCTCAATAATGCCCTTTTATGTGTTATGGTCTATACAAACACAAAACTGACTTAAACACAAAGTAATTTTTTAAACACTCTTTTATTAAAGTCAGAGCAGCACAAACTGAATATATCACAAGGATTTCTGAATTAAATAACAAAACAAGCTGAATAATATATTCACAATCAAAAACTAAAGTGGCTTCTGCATCATAAAAGCTGTTGTGTTGAGCTCTTAAAAATGTTCCTTTCACAGCTTAAGTATGAAAACTATCAACAATGTAGAACAGGACACCGGGTTAGCTTCTAGCTTCTAGCCTCGTTGAGGCATGGAGTTTCTGGAGGAGCTTCAACAGATTGGAGTTGCTGTTTATCGCAGTAGATACGAGCTTCGAACCAAAAAGACACAGCTTACATTTTACTAAAAATATTTTGTCTTTATGCTCAACTAAAGTGAAATAATGAGCATATTTCCACTATGATGAACTCGTCTTGCTCTGGCCTCGACTCACCATTACTGCCGCACAGACCTGAATAAACAGAGACACGCCCACAGTGCGTCTGCTTCGTGTTTACGATGGTTTATCCTCCAATCCTACAATGCGTCGCTGCTGTAAACAGGTTAGACTGTAGGCTACACTTCAGCCCAAATTCATTCATTTAAAAAAGTAACTGGTAACGCACCATATGGTAATGGAGTTAATTTATTTAAAAAGTAACACATTGCAGTATTAGTTACTGTCAAAAGTTACTGCGTTACACTAATACTTTACTAATAACGCAATATTGCCCAACATTGGTAAATTGTAATTTAAAACAGAAAAAAATTCCATAATTTATTCACAGTAGAACATATAAAACATATAAAATTCAAATTTCTCAGGATTTACATAGAACTCATTCTTGAGGAGTCTCTCCAAGTCCTGACACACCTGCCAGGTGTGTTCATTCATTAAACGGGAGAAGATCAGAATATCATCTAGTTAGACAAACACGAAGCTGTTTAGCATGTCTCAGAGGACCTCATTGACCAGTGCCTAAAAGACAGCCGGGGCATTAGTAAGGCCGAACGGCATAAGTTACTCGTAATGACGGGCTGGGGTATTGAAGGCAGTCTTCCATTTATTACCCTCCCTGATAGGCACCAGGTGATATGTGTTGCATAGATCTAGCTTAGTGAAGACCGTGGCACAATGCAGGAGCTCGAACGCTGAGGCCATAAGCAGCTAGGTGTAACAGTTTCGGACAGTGATGGCGTGAGACCCCGGTAGTCCATACATGGGCGTAGGGATTTATCCTTCCTCTCTACAACGAAGAACTCTGCCCCAGCTGGGGCAGAGCTGAGAGCTTAGAAGTGACAACCGGAAATGGTTTGGGTAAATCGACTAAGGCAGTCAATTCCGTGCCTACAGGCCCTGCCTGAAAGTGGACCAAGATGGTGGGTCTGGAGGGAGTTGGACCTTTACCGACAAGCCATGCTTTTTACTGGGCAGGACACAGCCATGTGCCCTTTGCCTCCGCAGTAGAGGCAAAGACCCAGTAATTGGCATCTCTCCTTCTCGGTAGGTGTCAGGTGGTGGCGTCTCTTCGACTCAAGCCTCGACAATCTTTCATTGAAGCAACTTTATTGAACAAGCTCCTCGATCACGACACTGCACTCACTTCTTTGTGTGACGCAATCATACAACACACACTTCTTCATCTATCTCTTCATTTATGGCACACGTAGAAAGCGGATCACAGCCAAAATAAAAGTATCCCAAAAATAATTACTTTTCAAAATGATATACCCATTACACTTGCTTTGTAGACCTTGGTGGCTTTTTGTAGCCACTGATTTGTGCACATAGCTGCTCACCATGTCTAAACCACCCATCACCTGTGGGAAAAGTCTGTGGGAATGACATTCCAAAGGAACAAGGAAATTGTGTGGCAGAGTGATGGTCAATTTTGGGTGAACTCAAACCAGGGCAGGATTTGGAACCAAACTCACTGAGGCTAGCTAAACAGAATGCATCCAGAAAATATTAAATCTTTTAGTTGTTTTACTTGTCTATTAGCCTGGGAGTGGTTGCCAAACATAAAATTCAAGATTACAGCTTTTTTTCAATTAATTCTGTAAATTGTTGCACTCAATGACACAGACAGACTCAGATGAGAATGTATGTCATCGGGTAGCAATGATACTTTCTCTATATGTAAGCATTAAAATAATAGCAAGTTTAATGCCACCTCAAAAAATAAAAATGCTCTATTTCTACTGTAGTTATTTTATTTAGATACCAGATTGTCTTTTAAAAATCATATCAATCATGTTACAAAAACAGCCTTCTTCCACCTTAGAAATATTGCTAACTAAGAAACATGTCTATATCTGATGTAGAGAAGCTCGTCCATGCGTTCATGACCTCCAGACTGGACTATTGTAATGCATTACTAGGTGGTTGTCCTGCATCATTAATAAACAAGCTACAGTTTGTCTAGAATGCAGCATCCAGAAATCTCACAAGCTTGAGAAAATATGATCATATAACCCCAATCTTCTCATCCCTAAACTGGCTACCTGTCAAGTTTTGAATTGACTACAAACTACTGCTACTTACTTACAAAACACCAAATGGTTTAGCTCCCATGTATCTCTCCAGTCTTCTAACACGCTACAATCCATCATGCTCCCCGAGATCTCAAAACTCCCGACTTCAAGTAGTTTCTAGAATAGCAAAGTCCACTAAAGGTGGTAGAACATTCTCACATTTAGCTCCTAAATTTTGTAATAGTCTTCCTGACAGTGTTCGGGGCTCAGACACACTCTCCCAGTTTAAGTGCAGATTAAAGATGGGTTTTTTTTGCAAGTTCTACAAAGAACACACATCACATCATAACCTTGTGCTCCAGAACATCTGATCACATGCACATTATCAACTTGTGCTGTTAATATCATAAAAAGCAGCTACGCTAATTTCTCTCCACTGCTTCTCTTTCTCTCCTCATCCCGAGGCATCCTGAGGTTGCTCCAGCCCCAGTCACGTCCCACCTTATGAAGATTGTGGACCTTTAAAGAAGTAGATGCTGCAAACATCCCGAACCATCTAGAGACGTACCAGCGACATTTGGATCCCACTTCATGTGGAGTTTGGACATTAGACCTCCTGGCGTGTTTAAAGACTTTGGCATGGAGAAGCTGGTGTTGGATCTGATGATCGCAAATGTTGATCTATTTTATGAGTTGCTCAGTAGCTCCTAGTTTTAAAACCATAATGACTGTAAAAGACTGTAGAAAGAACATCACTCATAATCACACACTCCAGTGCTCATGTTAGTTCTCACTTTCCAGTGTTCTGTATTGTTTAAAGATTTATGATCACAAGATTTAAGTCACCCACATGAGGATGGGTTCCCTTTTACATCTGGTTCCTCTCAAGGCTTTATCCTTAAAACATCTAATGGAGTTTTACCTTGACACAGTCACTATGGCTGCTCATCAGGGATAAACACACACCATTCACCTTAACTCTTAAAATTCTGTTAAGCTGCTTTGAGACAATGTTTGTTGTGGAATTCATAGTAGAATAATGCATTTATTTGTAAATTTTTTGACGGATTTACTAGCTGCTGATGTTTGTCACATCCTAAAGAAGGTTTGGATGGAAATCCGTCTCAGAAATTTAAATGAGAATGTTTTGCATAAGACATCAGGGTTATAACAAGGTCAATTATGCTTCTTTTATAAGCTTGTGGAACAGAGCTATTCAAGGAAAATCACTGTTTCCAGTGTATTTGAATAGATATTTTTATCACCTACCTCTTTGTTCAAGTCTTCTCACATTTATACGAATTATGCTTTTAGTCACAAAAACCTTTTCATGTGCTGAATGTTGCTTGAAATTTGCTACAGGCAGACATTTGACCCTTAGTCAAGTAGTGCAGTTTATTGTCATTCTGAAAAAGTCAACAAGGTTTACAGAGTCAGTCATTATTTAGTGCCCCTGGCACAAACTGGTGCCAGCTTGGCAGTGCTGCAACCACCTGACCTGACCAGAAGCCTATTGAACCACCACTGCTCTTACTGTGACACAGTGTGAGGTAACACTGTTCTGCACATTAAATCAAGGCATTGTAGAGAATGCAGTTCTCCTTCATTTCTAGTTCTCCTGCTGCTACCACTTTTTGTTTTTCATTTGGAGAAATTTGACTGGCCATTTGGCATGACCAAACATTAATGTCTATTGCAAAACCTGGTTAGAAATTCCATGTGACACGAATATGGGATGAATTCAAAAATACGATTTTCTGATTCCTTAGACCAAGCTGAATGCTAATATATTTGATATTTAACATGAACAGCCACTAATGTTTTTGTCACTGAAGGTTTGAGAGTTGAGGTGCAATGTTATGTGTACAAGGTAATTATCTGCTCAGCCACATAAATACTCTGTTATTTATACTGTTTTTACACTTGGTTTTGTACAAGGTGTTGTAGAAAATCTCTTGACATGGTATTAGTATAATTTGTATTTGTACTTTTATACTGTATCTTTTAAAGATGTATGATCTGGATGTGCTGACCTTCTGTCCAAGGAGAACCAGTTTGTATTTTCATGCTGATGAATTATTTAAATCTGTCTAGTCCAAGAGAAGGTTGAGATGGAAATCAGTCTCCATGATTTAAATGATCAAATAGCATCACTTTTGTTTTTGCACAAGATGGTATATCAAAGTCAATTATTTCCTTAGAATGCTTAGTGAAGCTCTGGAACAAAGGAATTCAAGGAACACTGTTTGGATCTACACTTTTCAGCTTAAAGATCTGCGGTAAGTTTCAGGGTTACTTATTTGATTAGATTGTTTTCTCATTCTTTTCATTTTCTTGATCACCTTATATGATAATGTATATCTTGTAGTATTCAAAACTTTTTTTGGAATCCCTCTGATAACATGCTCAAATTTATGAGCATAATAAATATTCGATGTGTAAGCGTAATTACTCATTATTGTATTCATACAATATCAATAGTTAACAATTGTAAACTTTATTGCTTAAAGTTTAATGCTTCTAATTGTCAATGCATTAGTTATATCTTATAAAATACCCGTTATTGAATACATAAAGACAAACGTTACACACACACACACAATGCACCAAAATGTATTTTTTGTGTGGGGGCTAAATCAAATTGTTGTTTTAGACCACTGTCACTCACCAACAAACTGACAATGACTCAGCTGAGGATTTCACAAAATAGGATAATAGTGGTTTAACAGTTAAGGGTCTGCATTTTGGTCATAAGGTTGGGGGTTTAAACCGTAGCACTGCCACTGTTAGATTTTTGATCAAGGTGCTTAAAATCTGTTTTTAGTTTGTGTTAAGGGTTAAACTGTTGTGGTTAATTCATGTTTATGATTTTAAGCTCAATTGGTCATTAATAATAAATGTTCTGCACTTGGATTTCGATTTTCTCCTTAAAATAATAAAAAAAATCTTGATCCAAGAATGTATGCATCAGGTTTACTGAAAACTACCCATCCCAACTAAACATACATTTCTTCTTTTTGCTTAGCTGTTTTGACATCATGAAGTTGGATCTGTTTCTTCTCCTTTGTCTCAGTGGTGAGAGCTATATATAAAACAACAAAGTTTTTCTTGCAAAAAAAAAAAAATACAGTGGAACCCACTTATCTCGATCTCGGTTAACTCGACAACCCTATTAAGTCGACGTTTTTGAAGTGGAACCGCCAAATTCTCGCTTTGTCTAAGCATTTTTTATGCTTACGTCGGTTATCTCGGTGCAGCCGCAGAAGAACTAGCGAAAGTGGCGGAAAAATCAAGCCTTACAGATGCTACAGGTGTTGTATTGTATACTGGTGAATCTCTGCTGTTAGTTAGTGCACATATGCCTTTTGTGGTTAAATGTTATGCGATGAACGGGAGGCGAAAGTAGAAGCGTGGCGCTGAACAGCACACGGGAGAACGTGGGATGAGCAGCAAAAGCATAGAATGAACAACGGCAGGATCAGGGGGGAATCCGCAATGCGCTTTGGGATGAAAAGAGCAGCCGTTGAGAGAGTGCCGGTGGGAAGAGAGAGAGAGTGAGAGAGTGCCGGTGGGAAGGCACGTACCGGGATACACATGAGCGATAACAACGACCGCCGTGAACCAACATATACCAACAATAACGGACGGTGAGAGTGTGAAAGTTTAAATAGGAGCTGGTGATGATGATAAACGAGCACCATATGTGCGCAATTGAAGCCGGGAGCTTCAGAGAAAGCTGCCGAGAAAGCACCTGACACGCTGAAGGGGGCCGAAGGGGGCGTGGCAGGAGGATTCCTGACAGTTAACAAACATGTACTGTATATATTTTTATAGCATGTCTTCATCAAACAAATCACGGCAACGCTGTTGTGTAAAAAAACCTCCAAAAACACGTGCATGCACATTCTCATTTATTAACGCACATCATGTACATAAAGAAATTTCAAGCACGTTAATATATTGCCGCTATATTGATTTTCGTTTATCTCGATCATCGTTTGACTTGATGCTTTTTGGCAACCCCTAGGACATCGACATAACTGGGTTCGACTGTATTTATTTTATATATTGCTGATTTTACTAATTTGTTTATATTTCTGACTTCTGAAATTGGTTACTGGTAATTCTGACACTTACATTAGTTCTATCTCATAACATGCTTGATAATGAATACAAAGTGTGTAAGTTTAAAAAAAAAATCTTGTTGACAGGTGTTGTGCCAATCACCTACAATGTTCAGCAACCTGCCCCTCTTCTGTATTTCATCGAGCAGGCAGTGTCATGGGCTGATGCTCAGAAGTACTGCAGGATGAAGTACACTGACCTGGCTAGGGTAAAAACCACTAGTGTTTTGGCAACGCTAAATAAAATGGCAGCAATTAGCGGTGTAACATCATGGCCTCTCTGGATCGGACTGTACAATGACTTTAACAGTTGGCGCTGGTCTTTTAATAACCTTTTCCTGAAGAGTACAAACCTAACAAATTGGTACCCTGGACAACCTGATAATATCAAGGGGCATGAAGCATGTGGAGGAATCTATGGTGCTGGGTACTGGGCAGACTGGAACTGTGCACTGCAGAAACCCTTTATATGCTACAATGGTAAATAAACATACCAAATTATTTATTTTGTTAGTTTTATTGCTCTCATACACAGCTTTCAACAAGTTCTCTACTGAAGAACTGACAAGATTAAAAATAAATGTGCATAACTTTGTGCAGCATTTAAAACTGCCACTGTCAACATGGTGGTTGACCTTGTTCCTTTTATTATATTTCTGGGAGAATCTTCTTCTTCTTTCGGCTGCTCCCATTAGGGGTCACCACAGCGGATCATCCGTCTCCATACCACCCTGTCCTCTACATCTGCCTCTTTTACACCAACTACCTGCATGTCTTCCCTCACCAAATCCATGAACCTCCTCCTTGGCCTTCCTCTTTTCCTCCTACCTGGTGGCTCCATCCTCAGCATTCTCCTACCAATATAATTCATGTCCCTCCTCTGCACATGTCCAAACCATCTCAATCTCGCCTCCCTCACCTTGTCACCAAAACATCCTACATGCGCTGTCCCTCTAATAAACTCATTTCTAATCTTATCCATCCTCGTCACTCCCAACGAAAACCTCAAAATCTTCAGCTCTGCTACCTCCAGCTCCACCTCCTGTCTTTTACTCAATGCCACTGTCTCTAATCCATACAACATCGCAGGTCTCACCACAGTCCTATAAACTTTCCCTTTCATTTTTGCAGATACCCTACTATCACAAATCACTCCTGTCACTCTTCTCCACCCACTCCACCCTGCCTGCACTCTTTTCTTCACTTCTCTAACACACTCTCCATTACTTTGCACTGTTGACCCCAGGTACCTGAATTCCACCACCTTCTCCACCTCTTCTCCCTGCAACCGCACCACTCCACTGCCCTCCCTCTCATTCACACACATGTACTCTGTCTTACTCCTACTGCGTTTCTCTCCAGGCTCTTCTCAACCTGCTCCCTACTCTCACAACAAATCACAATATCATCTGCAAACATCATAGTCCAGGGAGACTACTGTCTGACCTCGTCCGTCAACCTGTCCATCACCACTGCAAACAGGAAAGGGTTTAGGGCCGAACCTTGATGCAGTCCAACCTTCACCCTGAACCAGTCTGCCGTACCTACTGCACACTTCACTGCCGTCATACTGTCCTCATACATATCCTGCACCACCCTCACATACTTCTCTGACACACCTGACTTCCTCACACAATACCACAACTTCTCTCTCCACCCTGTCGTACGCCTTCTCTAAATCCACAAATACACAATGCAATTCCTTCTGTCCCTCTCTATACTTCTCCATCAACATTCTCAAAGCAAATAAGGCATCTGTGGTGCTCTTCCTCAGCAGGAAACCATACTGTTGCTCACAGATGGTCACCTCTTCTCTCAGCCTGGCTTTCACTACTCTTTCCCAGAACTTCATGGTGTGACTGATCAACTTAATTCCCCTGTAGTTACTGCAGGTTTGCACATCTTATTTATGCCTCCACCTTCTCAACACACTCTCCGCACTAGTCAACACATTTCCCTCTCCATCCTTTACTGCTCTAACTTGCAGTACATCCTTCCCAGCTCGTTCCCTCTGCCTGGCCAATCGGTATAAATCCTTTTCTCCTTCCTTAGTGTCCAACCTCTCATACAGCTCCTCATATGCTTTTTCCTTGGCTTTCGCCACATCCCTCTTAACCTGCTGCCGCATCTCCTTGTACTCCTGCCTACTTTTCTCATCACTCTGTCTATCCCACTTCTGTTTTGCCAACCTCTTTCTCCTTATGCTCTCCTGCACTTCCTCATTCCACCACCACGTCTCCTTGTCTTGCTTTCTATTTCCAGATGTCACACCAAGTACTTTACTAGCTGCCTCCCTCAACACTCCTGCAGTAGCTGCCCAATCATCCAGCACCTCTTCACCACCACCGAGCCTCTGTCTGACCTCTTCCTGAACCTCACACTACACTCTTCCTCCTTCAGTTTCCACCATCTTATTCTTCTTTCAGTCCTCACTCTCCTCCTCTTCTTCTTCTCCTCCAAAACCATTCTACAGACCACCATCCGATGCTGTCTAGCTACACTGTCCTCTGCCAACACCTTACAGTCTCCAATCCCCTTCAGGTTGCATCTCCTGCATAGCACATTGTCCACCTGTCTGCACCTTCCTCCACTCTTATACGTCACCCTATGATCCTCCTTCTTCTTAAAATAAGTGTTCACCACTGCCATTTCCATCCTTTTAGCAAAATCTACCACCATCTGCCCTTCCACATTCCTCTCCTTAAAACCATACCTACCCATCACCTCCTCATCACCTCTGTTCCTTCACCTACATGCCCATTAAAGTCTGCCCCAATCACCAATCGTTCTTTCCTAGGTACACCATCTACCACTTCATCTAATTCACTCCAGAATCTTTCCTTCTCCTCCATCTCACAGCCAACTTGTGGAGCATAGGCACTGATGACATTTATCATCATCCCTTCAACTTCCACCTTCACGATCATCACCCTATCAGAAACTCTCTTCACCTCCACTACACTCTTACTGTACTCTTCCTTCAGAATCACCCCTACACCATTTCTCTTTCCATCCACACCATGATAAAACAGTTTAAACCCACCTCCAATGTTCCTGGCCTTACTCCCTTTCCACTTGGTCTCCTGAACACACAGCATATCTACCTTTCTCCTCTCCATCATATCAGCTACCTCTCTCCCTTTACCCGTCATAGTACCAACATTTAAAGTACCAACCCGAACCTCCACTCTCCTGCACTGCTCCTTTCCCTGCCGTCTCTGTAGACGTCTTCCTCCTCTCCTTCTCCTCCTTTGGCCAACAGTAGCCCAATTTCCACCGGTACCCTGTCAGCTAACGATACCTGTGGCGGTCGTTGTTAACCCAGGCCTCGACCGATCCGGTATGAAATTCTCATTTGTGATCCGCATGTTTGATTTGGAACATGTTTTACGCTGGATGCCCTTCCTAACGCAACCCTCCCCATTTACCCGGGCTTGGGACCGGCACTAAGAGTGCACTGGCTTGTGCATCCATAATGGCTGGGTTATATTTCTGGGAGAATAAATAATATAAATTGTATAAATTATATTTGTTTTCCCCATTTTGAATTTTTACAGCTGGTAACAGTGGTGCTGACAGATTTATTGGAGTCACTAATCCTCAGATGAACTGGTCTGAAGCTCAGACTTACTGCCGAACATATTACACTGATTTGGCCAGCTCACTCACCCAGGCAGACAATGACCTGTTAGCACAGATAGTATCTGTCCAGGGCATTTCCTGGTTCGGTCTGTATCGGGACACATGGAAGTGGTTGAATGGAACAGTGGCATCAAACATCCAGTGGAATCCTGGACAGCCTGATAATGCTAAACTTCAGGAGAACTGTGGGGTTTTGCAAAATCTACTGTTTGGTGATGAAAAGTGCACCAATCTACACTACTTCTTCTGTGAAATCAGTGAGTCATGTTATAAATGCTGTCTGAAAATGAAAAGAAAGTAAACTTTGGAAGAATTTTTCAAAAGTGTATTAATTTAACTACAGATTAAAGATTATGCACAAATGGTATTTGATATGAAATTAGTTAAATAAATACATTTATATACAGATTTCAGTACACTTTGAATCTGATTATGATTGATGATGTGCCCTTGAATTGGCCAATTATTATTTTTATTATTATTATTATGCTTTTTCACAGTTTCAGCAAGGCAGCAGATACTGAAAATACAGGTGAAGTCTGATGGGAGTGTGTTTGATGCTGCTTTACAGCAATCCATTTTAGAGCTGGTAAGTGACCTTTATACTTTGAGCTATGCCTGTTATTATGTGATATTATGCACATTCCTCACATATGCCAGGGAAATGACTGGTTGGGCCCAAATGCAGGATGCAGACAGGGTACAATTAAAGGTAAATTTTAATGAAAGAAGCAGGCAGAGATACACAGTCCAAAAAACAGTCTTAAGTTCGAGACAGTAAGCAGAGCAATGCAGGAGAAACCAAAAACCAGAGTCCAAAAACAGTGTGTATAATTTAATGTAGTTAAGGTAATGGCATGTCTTGGATTAAGGACTGTCTGAGCAGTAATATCAGTCATAGGCTATCTTTGTAAAAAAAACATTGATCAGCCATCAAATTAAATCCAGTTACTCATTTGACTGGGTCCTTCTTGTTACTAAAACTGCTCTGACCCATCAAAGCCTGAACACCACAACAACTCAGAAATATCAGCAGATGATTTATGTCCTATAAATTGTGAGTTCGGGCTTAATAGATCAGACATGCTTGACTAGCATATCCCACATACACTCGATCGGACTAAGAACATGGGACTTTGGAGGCCGAGTCAACACTTTGTACTCTTGACATGTTCCTCATACCATTTCCTAACTATTTATTGCAATGTGGATGTGCAGGGAACGTCATCCTTAGCAGCAAAATGTCATGCAGAGGATCACATTGCGTCCTTCAGCTGCTCTTCTTTCCAGGCAACTGATGCACATTAACCCAACTATCCACTTTGATTTATCTCAGAGCATGGGTGGTGTACAGGGATCAGCATATTCACTTGGAATGCTATGCAGCTATCTCAAGTACAACATGCTTTGTTTCTCTGTGTGTTCAGATTCATTTCTATCAAAACCAGCATTGGGCTACAGTAGCTTTTATTAAGGGATTGAGCCAGACAGATGAACCTTAACTTCTCATGCTAATTATTAGATTTGGGATACTACAAGTTTACCTGCTATCTGTTCTTAGAGCTCTTTTACCAGCCAAAATAAATTGGCTCTTGTCAAAGTTACCCAGGTTCTTAGATTGTTTTATTTAGATTGAAAAATCTCATGTAATAATATATTACTTTTTTTAGGTGAAGCAGAAACTGGCACAACATGGCATGTTGGGGAACTCCACAGTGACCTGGAGGTTGCAGCCAGATGGAAACATTTTCTCTAAGAAGAATAATGTGAATGTGCAAAACTTTAATTGATATGTTGCATGAAAAAGATCAATTTTGTGCAATGAAAATATAACAATTATATATAACAAATGGATAAAAACAAGGTTACTTAATTTTTTTTGTATTTTGTCTGCCTGTTATTAAAAAAAAAAACATTTGTAGCTATAAAGCAGTTAATTCTTCTTCTTCTTCTTCTTTTGGCTTCTCCCATTAGGGGGCGCCACAGATAATCATCCGTCTCCATACCCCCCTGTCCATCTGTCTCTTTCAACCCAACTACCATGTCTTCCCTCACCACATCCATAAACCTCCTCCTTGGTCTTCCTCTTTTCCTCCTTCCTGGTGGCTCCATCCTCAGCATTCTCCTACTGATATACCCCATGTCCCTCCTCTGCACATATCCAAACCATCTTAATCTCACCTCCCTCACCTTGTCTCCAAAACGTCCTACATGCGCTGTACCTCTAATAAACTCGTTTCTAATCCTGTCCATTGTCGTCACTCTCAACAAAAACCTCAGCATTTTCAGCTCTGCTACCTCCAGCTCCACCTTCTGTCTTTTAATCCATACCACTGTCTCTAAACCATACAACATCTCAGATCTCACCACAGTCCTATAAAATTTCCCTTTCACTCCCACAGATACTCTTCTATCACAAATCACTCCTGCTATCACTCTTCTCCACCCACTCCACCCTGCCTGACCTCTTTTTTTCACTTCTCTAACACACTCTCCATTACTTTGCCCTGTTGACCCCAAGTACCTGAACTCCTCCACCTTCTCCACCTCTTCTCCCTGCAACCGCACCACTCCACTGCCCTCCCTCTCATTCACACACATGTACTCTGTCTTACTCCTACTGACTTTTTTCCCCTTTTCTCCAGCGTGTACCTTCACCTCTCCAGGCTCTTCTCAACCTCCTCCCTACTCTCACCACAAATCACAATATCCGCAAACATCATAGTCCATGGAGACTTCGGTCTGACCTCATCCATCAGACTGTCCATCACCACTACAAACAGGAAAGGGCTCAGAGCTAATACTTGATGCAATCCAACCTCCACCTTAAACCAATCTGTTGGTCCTACTGCACACTTCACTGCTGTCACACTGTCCTCATACATGTCCTGCACCACCCTCACATACTTCTCTGACACACCAGACTTCCTCATAGAATGCCACAACTCCTCTCTCCACCCTGTCGTACACTTTCTCTAAATCCACAAACACACTATGCAACTCCTTCTGACCTTCTCTATACTTGCTAATGTATTTATATTGTGATTGTATGAAACTTAAATGGATCACAGGGCAACTCCATGTAACTAGTTTATTTTAGCAGAACTAAATTTGGGCTTTCATGGCAATAGGCGGAAATATTTATGCTAAAATTATTGAACTTGTATTTATTTGTATATGCTTTTTGCAAACATTTTTTCCCCACAATAATAAAGCTACTTTGTGCTGCTTTCCAAAACTATTCCAAAATTAGAGGTGAAGGAACTTATTCAATGTGCTGGAGGTTCATCAGTATGCTAAATTTTAAAATCAGGATTGAAAGATATATTTCTGCTGACCCAAGATTTTATAAACTATAGGGTAAAAAATTAATCTTTGCATAAGATAAAAAAATAAAAAATAGTTCAATATTGTGTAATGTATCTGTGTATTATTATTTTATATAAGAATTTCTCAACTATACAGTTAATTAACAGTTTTTCTGTTAAGAATTTAGAAAAAAATCCACACATACACAGAAATCAAACCATACATGTCCATAAATTAAGTTATGCGTAATAATGAAAAATTACACTTCAAACCAGTGACCTCTTCCACCACAACCTCTTGCACCAGAGGTGAAGCTCATCCACAATGGGCACAAGATCTACATGCAACCTGCAAGTCAAAACAAACATCAACAAATGCTGGTATGAGCTGGATTTAAACCTATGAGTCCAGCAGCTAGGCTTTTACCACTGAGGCACCAAGACCACGCTCAGTGACGGTGATCCTGGCATTTTTTATCTTTTAAAATTACACCTGAAAAAACTCACTGAAATTGTCTTCCTCTCCTGGCAATCACACACATCCACTGTCACTGTCTCTACTTCTTGAAAAGATTGGGGACAGTGAGACTAATCCAGCACCTTCTTATGAACTTCTAAGGAGGCACAAAGGAGAACATACAGTCATGCTGCATTTCAACACCAATTTCCAGCTGCACAACATGGCTCAAAGCCAAACATCTGACTTCACCCCCAGAAAAGCTAAGTGGTGTGTTTGATTGAGTATTTGTTTTTTAATAATAATATATAACCTGTTCTCGCTACAGATTGACATAAAAAAAAGTGTTTCCTTGAAAATCAGTACACAATGTTTGCTAGCTGTTTATTTTCCGACTAGCGGTAGACTACAGATCCCCACACACACACACACACACACACACACACCAACACACACTGAACGTCGAGAGCAGACTGTTCACCTGCTGCATATGTTGCTCCAGTCATGAGCACTGTTCTCCAATGGCAGTGTCCCCTTCCAGTAGCTCCCTGCACATCCACACTGCAACGCTCTGTTCAGGAATGGGTGGAGAACCTGACAAAAACTCACGTTGTTGACCATTAAACTGCAGCGATCTCAGATTTTAAAAAAAGTCAGCCAGAACTTTAAAAGTACCTCCTAAATTCACTTAGCTCCCCTTTGTGTGCTGAACTTTAAAAGTACCTCCTAATATCACATAGCTCCCCCTTGTGTGCTATCAAGGTATAATTTCATTATACGTTTTCTTCGGCTTTCATTTTAAAAGATAAAACTGCCAGGAGCACCGTCACAAAGTGTGTGTATTGGTGGTACAGTGGTAAAAGCCTTGCCTCTGGGCTCAGCAGTTGCTGGTTTGAGTCCAGCTAACTGTCCCCTTTACTGATGCTTATTTTGACTTAAAGGTTGCAAAAAATCAAGTTTCAATGATGAGCAGCTTGTAAGAGTTCCTGTAGCAGAAGCTGATTCCAACCCTGGTAAGGATCTAAGGGATGAGCATGTAAGCTTCCAGAAACATTGGCAGGGTCTGTGAAAGAGGGCAGGATGTGTAAAAATGTTGGACGTTATGAAGACCAGGTTGAAAAATCTGTATATTATTTAAGTCAAGTCAAGTCAAGTTTATTTGTATAGCGCTTTTCACAACAGACATTGTCTCAAAGCAGCTTTACACAAATCAACAGTGATGGTGAATGGTGTGAATTTGTCCCTGATGAGCAAGCCGTGGTGACTGTGGCAAGGAAAAACTCCCTTAGATGTTATGAGGAAGAAACCTTGAGAGGAACCAGACTCAAAAGGGGAACCCATCCTCATCTGGGTGACATCAAGAGTTTGATCATAAATCTTTCAACAATACAGAACACTGGACAGTGAGAACTAACATGAGCACTGGAGTATAAGATTATAAGTGATGTTCTTTCTGCAGTCTTAAACAGTCTATATGGTTAGTAGCTCCGAGTTTTATGAGCTCAGCATTTGTGGTCACCACAGATCCAGCATCAGCTTCTCCATGCCAGAGCCTTTAAACACTCCAGGAGGTCCAATGTCAAAACTCCACACATGTAGCGGGATCCAAATGGCACTGGAACGTCTCTAGATGGTTCGGGATGTTTGCGAGTTCGGCATCTACTTCTTCAAAGGCACGTAATCATCACGAGGTGGGAGGTGACTGGAGCTGGCCAAACCTCAGGGTGTCTCGGGATGGGGAGAGAAAGAGAAGCAGTGGAGAGGAATTAGCGTAGCTGCTGTTCATGATATTAACAGCACAAGTTGATAATGTGCATGTGATCAGATGTTCTGGAGCACAAAATTATGATATGTGATGTGTGTTATGTGTAGGCTTTTCTAAAAAGATATGTTTTTAATCTACACTTAAACTGGTAAAGTGTGTCTGAGCCCCGAACACTGTCAGGAAGACTATTACAGAGTTTAGGAGCTAAATGTGAAAATGCTCTACCACCTTTAGTGGACTTTGCTATTCTAGGAACAACTAGAAGCCCAGAGTTTTGAGATCTCAGGGAGCGTGGCGGATTGTAGCGTGTTAAAAGACTGGATAGATACATGGGAGCCAAACCATTTAGTGCTTTATAAGTGAGAAGTAATAGTTTGTAGGCTATTTGAAACTTAACAGGAAGCCAATGAAGGGACGATAGGATTGGGGTTATGTGATCATATTTTCTTGATCTTGTAAGAACTCTGGCTGCTGCATTCTGGACTAACTGAAGCTTGTTTATTAATGATGCAGGACATCCACCTAGTAATGCATTACAGTAGTCTATTCTGGAGGTCATGAACGCATGGACGAGCTTCTCTGCATCGGATATAGACAACATGTTTCTTAACTTAGAAATATTTCTAAGGTGAAAGAAGGCTGTTTTTGTAACTTGGTTGATATGATTTTTAAAAGACAGGTCGCTGTCTAAAATAACACCCAGGTCTTTTACCGTTGAACTAGTGGTTACAGAACATCCGTCTAAATGCAGGTTGAGATGCTGGAGCGTCTGTATACTAGTTTTTGGGCGATGAGCAAAATCTCAGTCTTATCAGAATTTAAAAGTAGAAAGTTATGGGTCATCCAATCTCTTAGTTCCTTAACACACTCAGTTATCCGGGTTAATTGAGCTGTATCGCCTGGTTTAGATGAGATATATAGCTGAGTATCATCAGCATAACAATGGAAGCTAATTCCATGCCTTCTAATAATATTTCCTAACGGAAGCATGTATATTGTGAAGAGCAGGGGTCCTAGAACTGAACCTTGCGGCACGCCATAATTTACTTGCATTAGCCTGGATAGCTCTCCATTTAAATCTACGAAATGGTAACGATCGGACAGGTAGGATTTAAACCAGCTTAATGCCTGTCCCTGAATGCCGATGTAATTTTGTAAGCGATCTAGGAGGAGATCATGGTCTATAGTGTCGAATGCAGCACTAAGATCTAGTAAAACCAACAGCGAGATGAAGCCTTGGTCTGAAGCTAAAAACAGGTCATTAGTTATTTTAACTAGAGCAGTTTCTGTGCTATGATGGGGCCTAAAACCTGACTGAAATTCTTCAAAGATATTGTTCTCTTGCAGGTAGGAACATAACTGTGCAGCGACAATCTTTTCTAAAATCTTAGACATAAATGGGAGATTTGAAATTGGTCTGTAATTTGATAACGTGTTTGGATCCAGATTAGGTTTTTAATGAGGGGCTTAATAACTGCTAACTTGAGGGATTTAGGGACATGTCCTAATGATAGTGAAGAGTTAATAATATTTAGAAGAGGTTCACCAGTTGTATATAACACTTCCTTCAGTAATTTAGTAGGAATTGGATCTAACTGACATGTTGTCGATTTAGCTTTGGCAATAACATTATACAGCTCTTCCTGTCCTATACATGTAAAACAGTGAGTTGTGGAGTTGAAGGTAACACTGTCTCAGGAGATGCTGTCAGAGGTTGAACTGCCACAATTGTTTTTCTAATGTTATCTATTTTTCAGTGAAGAAAATCATAAAGTCCTCACTACTAAACTGTGATGGAACACAATTTTCAGAGCCCTGATTTGTAGTTAGTTTAGCTACAGTACTGAAAAGGAACCTGGGATTGTTTTTGTTGTTTTCTATAAGTTTGCTCAGGTGTTCAGCTCTAGCAGCTTTTAGCGCCTGTCTGTAGCTGAGCATACTGTCTTTATACGCAATTCTAAATACCTCCAATTTAGTTTTCCTCCATTTTCTCTCCAGATTACGTGCTGTTCTCTTGAGGGCATGCGTATGACTATTATACCAAGGTGCAGGTGCTTGTTCTCTAACCTTTTTTAACTGGATGGGAGCAACAGTGTCTAATGTGCTAGTGAGGATAAGGTCTATGTTGTTAGTTATTTCATCAAGATTATTAGTAGTTATGGGTTTAGTGAGAAATTGAGATAAATCAGGCAGGTTATTTATGAATCTGTCCTTAGTGGTTGGAACAATAGTCCTACCAAGTCGATAACGTGGTGCAACACGGCTAATCTGCTCTACCGGTAGTGTGTACAGTATGAGGTAATGGTCTGTGATGTCATCACTCTGAGGTAAAATATCTATATATATCTATCAGTGACATCTGCTCCGTGTGATATTATTAAGTCTAATGTGTGGTTAAAGCGATGAGTTGGTCTGGTGACGTTTTGTTTAACCCCAAAAGAGTTTAATAAGTCAACAAATGATAATCCTAGAGCATCGTTTACATCATCTACATGAATATTAAAATCTCCTACAAGCAGCACTTTATCAAAATTGATCAAGAGGTCTGAAAGAAGACAAGCAAACTCTTGAAGAAAATCAGCATAGGGCCCTGGGGGTCTGTACACGGTGACCAGAGTGAGTTTTCTATGTCTGTCTGAAAGTACAACTTGAAGAACGAGCACCTCAAATGATTTAAAGCTGAATCCTAATATCTGACTGACATTACGAGAGGCAGTATAAATGGTTCCTAAACCCCCCCCACGACAAGTCTGACGTGGCTCATGCTTATAAACATATCCTGACGGTGTCGACTCGTTTAGACCCATATAATCACCTGGTTTAATCCAGGTCTCAGTGAGACAGAGTGCATCGAGATTATTCTCTGTGATCATCTCATTTACAATCAGTGCTTTGGGTGCAAGTGATCTAATGTTTAAAAGACCAAACTTTAGAACTTTGTTGTATTTGTTTATCTGGCCTTTTTCAGTTTTAACTGCAATGAGATTATTTCTGGATCTTGTGTATTTAATTCTTGGTTTTACTACACGAGGAATAGATACGGTTTCTATAAACTGGGCTGTGTGTGAACTTGTAACTATTTGGTCTGTAGTATGCGTGTTCTCATTGTCGAAGATTTCCTGATGTCTTACCAGTCAGATGGTGTGAAGTATCCTAGAGATGTTATCTGATAGCACTGCTGCTCCAACTCTGCTGGGGTGCAGGCCATCAGGGCGGAAGAACCTAGGACGCTCCCAGAAACAGTTCCAGTTATTAACAAAGAGAAGTTTATGTTCTCGACACCATGACTGTAACCATTCATTTAGAGCTAAAAGTCTACTAAACTTCTCAGCCCCTCGCTGGTAAGTGGGAAGAGGTCCTGACACTATGATCCTCGCTGTGGGTGATGTGCTGCGTACTGTCTCCACCAGGATCCTGAAATCCCTCTTTAAGATCTCCGTTTGCCTCAGCCTGGTGTCGTTCGTTCCGGCATGAAGAACAACCGCTCCGAAGTTCTCCTTCAGGATCGCGGGTACCTGCGCAGCGACATCAAGAACACGAGCACCAGGAAAACAGCGAGTGTGCACCTTACCTTTAGCTCCGGTAGCGCGGACATGCCGGACGATGGAATCTCCGAGAATCACAGTGTCGCGTTCCGTCTCGCGGAGAGGGGCGAAGCGGTTCTCGGTCGAGATCTCGAAGGCCCATAGTGGTGGTGGGGGAGACGTCTTCGACCAGGGCTTGGCTTGTCTCTTCCGCCGCTGCCGCATCCAGGGTCCGTGTTGCACCTTTGCCGGAGTTGTAGGTGCGCTGGGTCTGGGCAGAGAAACACGCGGAGTTGAGGTGCTGGGAGCGTTGGGTTCAACCCGGGAATTTACCTGGGACGAGTGAGCGTCCGCCCGAGATGTTTCCAGCGCCGCTTTCCGCTCTCGCAGCCGGGCATGCTTTTCATGCAGCTCGCGAATCTGTTTCTCCAAAACCTCCATCTCCAACGCCACCGTTTGCAAATCGAACGAGTCCTCACCTGTGCTCAAAGTTAGACACACAGCCGGCATAGTGCTTATAATCACGAACAGAGTTAAGATGCACAAATATGATAAAGTGAAAGACAATGAATATAGTGGTAGTCAAGTTTAACTGACTACAGTCACAAGTCAGGAAGACAGAAACAATTTAGGATTATTAAAAGAGAAAAACACAAACAAACAAACACGGAACTCGCGGCAAACAAGTCAAACACAGGAAGCTCCGTCACCGGAAGTCCAAGACACAAGATTCATGGTCAATGGCAATGGCATATTATTTATATTATATATTATATTATATTATTTAAGCTCCATAAGCCTCTAGTACTCCTGCTCTGGAACTGGGGGGAGGCAGTGCAGATATACCCCAACATTTCAGTAAAGCCCTCCAGCCTTTATTTAACCTCCATCAAGGATCCTGCCACTTTTGGCTTGCAAGCTGTCTTTACACATATCCAGCCACTGTTTCCAAAAACTTTCATGCACCTACTCTGGAGTCCTTACCAAGGTTTGAACCAGCAGTCTCTTAGCACAAGAGGCAAAGCTCATCCAGCTGAGCCACAGGAGTTCATACAAGCAGCTTTTTTTAAGATCCTGTAACCCAGATCTAAAACAATAATTCAAGTTGAAGAAAAAATATGAAAAAAAAAAGGCATGAGTTGAATTCAAACCAGAAACCGCTTGTTCGAGAGGAAAATTAATCCAGATGAACCGTAGGACCTTGTACAAACAGTGTTTTTTTAAAGGTCTTTTAACCCAGAACTTAGGCTAACTGCATGTCAAAACAAACATTAGAACATGGCAGCAGGACCTGGACTCAAAACATCAAACTCTGAAGTCAGAGATAAGGATTTTACCACTGAACCACCAAGCCCCACGTGCAACAACACTGTCCCTGGCGCTTTTATCTTAGAAAATTACATCCTAAAAATAATAAATAAATATGCCAGAACTTTAAAAGTATCTCATATAATCACACTTGTGTGCTATCAAGGCCAGGATTTTACACGGCCTCTAAAGGAGTGCTGTGGTATCTGGCACCAAGACTTTAGCAGAGGACCCTTTAAGTCTTTTGGGTGTGAGGTGAAACCTATTTCAATCAGACTTGTTTCACCAGACACTTGATTGGACTGAGATCTGTGCAGTTTGAAGGTCAACACCCTGAGTTTTTGAGTAAGGTTCTCCTGAACAGAGTCTTGAAGTGTGGATGTGCTTGGAGCTGCTGGAAGAGGACACTGCCATTGGGGAACAGTTATCGTGACAGGAGCAACATGCCGTCTGCAACTTACCTACAAATCACCTTCTTCTTACATATCCATTGACAGTGTTGGTGTTTTGACGTTGATCTTGGTGTCCCTTGTGGCACCTGTGAGAGCGTCTGATTCATAACGCAGCAGGTAAACAGTCTTTTCTCTACGTTAAATAAGGCAAAGTTAGAGAGGAAAAAGATTATATATCATTCAATAACACACATGGCATCAAAAACATTGCGTGGCCTCTCTAAGGAAAAGCTAGAGATACTTTGCTGCTCTTGGTGTAAGCATACTTTTTAACAGCATGTTTGACAGAGACCCTTATTCAGAGTGACTGACAATCACACCATTCACACAACCACAGGCTTGAGACTCAATCTCACAACCTTCCTGTCAGAAGTCCAACGCTTTAACCATTAAGCCACTAAGTACCGCTGCAATGTCACTTCAGGATTAACATTTTTGATCCCCTCTAATTCAAACTGCTGAAAAAGTTCCTGCTGGTTCTAAACAAAGAAGTCAGAACACACAGGGCATCACAGTTTGCTTTGTATAGAGCGATTTAGCTGCAAAGCTATATGTCCATGCTGACCATGTACACCACCTAAAGCTCATACAATCATGATTGTAGAGAAGAGATGGCTTTAGTATGCACTATGAAGAGAAGAACGAAAACAAGATTAATCAGGCCAGGCCATCTTCTCTCTGGAGCTACACAGCTCCATTGTCATCAAGATGTGATGATCTGTATGCCAGAAATTTAAAAGGAGCTTCTAATATCACATAGCTCCCCCTTGTGTGCTATCAAGGTAAAATTCATTATACGTTTTTTGGGTTTCATTTTAAAAGATAAAGCTGCCTGGAGCACTTTCACTAAGTGTGTGTATTGGTGGAACAGTGGTACAAGCCATCCCTTTGAACTCTGTGGTTGCTGGTTTGAATCCAGCTTACTCTGCCCCTTACTAATGATTTTTTTGGGTTGCGAAAGATCAAGTTTAAAAAATCTTTAACAGAGCCTTCTTGTATGAGTTCCTGTGGAGCTGGTCCAAGAGGTTGCTTGTTTGAACCCAGCAAGGCCTCTAAGGTAAAAAAAAAGTATGATTGAGAGGTTTTAGGCTGAAAAATCTATATTGTAAAACTAAGTTCAATTTGGATTTGAACCAGCAACCTCTTGCTCAAGAGACAAAGCTCATCCACATGAGCCATAGGACCTTGTACTAACAGTGTTTTCTTAAAGGTCTTTTAACCAGATCTTCTGCTAACTGCATGTCAAAACAAACATTAGAACATGGCAACAGGAGCTGGACTCAACCCAGCAAACTTTGAGTCCAGAGATAAGGTTTCTACCACTGAACCACCAACTACCACATGCATTAACACTGTCCCTGGTGTTTTTATCTTGGAAAATGACATGCCAAAATAAATAGAAATAAAATACAATCCTAATATCACACAGCTCCCAGTTGTGTGCCTTGACCTACTGTATATACACACACTTTTTACAGTATGCTTGGCAGAGACCCTTATTCAGAGCGACAGACAATCACACTATTTACACACTGCCTGACATGAGACTCAAACTCATGACCTTCTGTTCAGAAGTCGAATAGCTTATACACTGAGCTGAGTTTCCTGGTCACCATTAGTCGTCTTTATTTAGACCTTCTGAAGAGAGTATTTGAGTTAAGCAGGACTTGAAGCAGTGTAACTATGAAGTAGAAGAAGGTTCTGTGATGAATAAACCACTGTGTGTTTGCTTCTGTGATGGGAAACTCATCAGTAAATGGGTGCTGTGATGGAGTGGAGCATGAAAGGTAAAGGCTAGCCCATCTGATCCGATCCCACAGAAGAGTCCCTGTTGTACTAACAGCTGAAGAAGTTCATGCTGGTTCTAATCACCGTAAGTTTTTGAGTTACGTTTGTTATGTTCCCTACTGTGATCCTGAGCAGTTTGTAGGTGCTGCGGAGGTCTAGCTTAGTGAAGAAACGTGTTTCCCAGAGCTGTTTGAAAGCAGATGGCACCAGAGGGAGCGGGTATGGCACAGTGATAGCATTTAAGCCACTGCAGTCAATACAAGGTCAGATACCTCTATTCTTTTTCTCCAAAAATAGAAAGAATCAGCCACAAGAGTTATGCTAATTTTGGAGGATCAGGTTGCCTGGCTGGCATAACGTGGAAAGCTTGTAGTGAGTGGTATTTCTAGTACTGATAAGCCTTTAGCTACTTCAGATAAGCTGCCAGCATTTCTTGACAGCTTGCATTTGCTGAATTCTCCGGTTTCTAATTAATCTGTAAGGTAGACTCAGAGTCCAATTGTGTAGAATCCATGTTGAGGTTTAATAAATCCAAACAAAAATAATCCACAAGCACAGTACATGAAAAGGCAATTAGCAAGGCAAACTAATCCAATAAACACAACGAGCAGGGTGATTAGTCAGAAACAATAGCAGGGGCAAAGCACAGTAGATCTAAGAACTGGTTTGGTATGCGCTAGGAGACATGATACTTAGCAACTTTTCTTAGCATGAGCACTAGCTAAAAAGACTAAAAACGAGAAGTGAACTTTGTCCCAAAGGTGTTTAAAACTTGAGTGATGGCTCCCTCTGGTGGGGCAGCTGGGCAACTGTATATGGAATTGTTACAGTTTGAGGATATTTCTGGAGAGCGAGGATATGCTGCAATCAGATCTACAGCTGTGCTGTGATGGTAATCAAAGTCTAATGGAGATCTGGATTAGATCGGTTTCTCTTCATGACTAGTCCTCTTGTATCTGCTAAAATCTGATTGGATAGAAACTCCAACATAAACAGACACTCAAAACTATGAAATTAAGAAAAAGTTTGGGAATTTAAAAAAAAAAAACAAAAAAAAAAAACAAATTCTGAACAGCAAAACTTTAAACAAAAATAAATCAATTGTGTGGAAGTTATAGTATGTGAAAAATTCATCTTAGGATGAAATTACAATTTGTTGACTTTTATACATGAATCTTAAAAGTAAATAAAAGTGAGCAAAATCAAAAACTAATCACTAACTGAAAATAAAACATTTAAAACATTTTACACAATTTATGCACAAAATGGTAAAAATTTAATCTAAATTAAATATCAAATAAATCATACTCTACACTATAAACTGATATCAGCAAATCATTTTTTTCTTGGTTATATAAAATTTTCTTAATTAAGATGGGGGAAGAAGGGGGGGGGGGGTGGATCTTGGAGCAAATGGGAACTAAATGTAGAATGTGGATGCTTAAAAAGAAGCACAGAGATCTTATGTTTCGACTCTGATTTCCTTTTGAATAACATTTTACACTATGTACAGGTGTTTGATTTATCCCACACATTCTACAAAGCTACAAATGGAAAGGTCAGCACTTCTATAGTACACACTAAGCAAGAGTGGCTGAATGTATAAACATCTTAAATTAATTGTAGCTAATCATAAGCCCTATAATGCTAGAATTGCATTGCAAATATTACCTACAAAATGTCAATCATAGTAAAGTATTTTCTTATTGCATGTTTAAAATGTATTATGTGGATTAAATTTCATTGTCTAGCTACACTTTTTTTTATTCTCCACATCAGTGGTCCCCAATCCCCCAGGGGGCAGAAGGACACCGGTCCATGGGTCAATTGGTACCGGGCGCACAGAAAGAATACATCACTTACATTATTCCTGTTTATTTATCTGATTCTGAACAATGTTTATTTTGGAAAATTACCAGATTCTCCACCACATGTGTCTATGACTCATTCTTGATTTAAGTCATGATGCTTCGGTCACATGTCTTACCTCCATCCACTACCTTCTTAAAGGGGCTCCGGCTGGTAACATTACCACTAAATTTAAACCCCCAAGCGAGCAAAATGAACAAACACCACAGTGGATTCACGCTTATTATATTCAGAAAATATTTTATTTTGTTGCATTTATCCGCCACACCTTAAAGGCCGGTCTGTGAAAAAATTGTCCAACATTAAACCAGTCCGTGAAAATATTGTCTGATGTTAATCCGGGCCGTGGCACAAAAAAAGGTTGGGGGACCACTGCTCTACATGACACACTCAAAGAGTCAATACTGCCTCCAGTGGCCACTTGCAACAGGAGATTTTTTACTCAATATGCATCCTCCTGCTCTATTTCTAGCATTTAGACATTACACATGATTTCTTTTTCTTGTGGGAGACGTTTCCATTTGGCTGCACCTTCCAGGTCACTGGAATTTTCTCTTGCATTAAAAAAAAAAAAAAAAAGTTTCAGAACACAATATTTATAAAACGAGTCAAAAATCTGAGAATAGCAAAAATCTGAGCAGGTGAGCAGCTTGAAATACAAACGTTTCAGAGGAATCGTGTGACTCACCTGCTCCATGATGGATGACTGCACCTCAGGATCAAACACACTCCCATCAGACACCTGCATCCTTACCTGACTCTATTCTACAGGTTTCCCAGTAAAAACACTTTCCCTGTAAGTATAGGTGTTCTCAATGAATATCTACATTTGTGAATACTATAAACTATGGCTTAATGAAATGATACCATTTACATCACTTTAATTGTATAATATGACAATTTCCTAAACATTTTTAAGCACTTAAAAATACAAAACTATATAATAATTTAAATGGCTAAAGTTGCGATAAACAATAAAAAACTAAAGACTCACTGGTGTGACCAAAAAATAGTTCAGGCTGGTGCAGAATGTATCACGGAACAGTCCATTGTAAACCACTTATACAAAAATAATCAGGTTGTCCAGGAATCCATGGTATGTTCAAAAGCATTTATCCCATCTGGCCACTTCCATGTGTCTCTGTACAGCCCACCCTGGATATCCCTCACATTCCCTGACATTTGGTCTGAGCTGTTAAAAAGAGCTGACCAAACCTGAGCTTCAGGCCAGGACAGCAGAGGACTAGTGATTCCTATGAATTTGTCAATGCTATTGAAATTAGCTGAGAAATGGCAAAAAATAAATAAGATATAATGAAAGAAAATAAGCTTCTCAAAGCTAACTGTTGCAAAACCAGCCATCAAACTACAACGAAGCTAAATAAATTTAGGAAATTGGCTCACCACTGTAGCACACGGAAGGTCTTCGTCCTGTACATTGTAAATCATAACATTTATTATATACTCCAATTACACCACGTGTCAGTGCGGGTCCCTAGAGCGAGTGGCAGACACTCTAGCAGTTTGCCACTGGGAGGCGTTGGAACCCAACTGCAGAGACACACTAGAGTTGTGCAACAGCATAATTTCTTTTAATGAAATAAGTCCAACAAAAAGAACCAGAATGAACACAGGCAGGGTGGGTTTATCAAAAATACTAAATAAAATAAAGACTGATTAAAATTAATGACAGAACAAACAGAACAAAGAAATGCACAGGGAAAATCAGGAAGACGGGAGATACTGGGAGACTCAAGAAGACGGGAGATACTGGGAGACTCAAGAAGACGGGAGACTCAAAGTAATTAAACAACCATAAATAGCAAGACACTCAAACAACAAACAAACCAACACTAATCCAGATTCAAATATAAACTATAAAGACAGAAAAATAACAAGAGAGATATAAAGACAAATATAATTAACCAACAAGAGCCAAGGCAAAAAAGGTAACTTAAATACACACCTCTAACGAGGGGCAGGTGGGAGACATTAAACAGTTGGGGGATAAGGGAGTAGGTCATAATGGCCCAATGGCGGCATCTGGTGGCCAAAGCAAAAATTAACAACCCAAAATGTCCAGAGTTCCAGTTCTTCAAAGTGACATTATTCAGTGGGAGGTCATTTAAAGACCAGCGCCAGCTATTAATATCATCGTACAATCCAGGCAGATGTTGCTGGACCTTTTCTTGTTGTTTCTTTTTTTAGTCGCAACCAATCAATATCACTTTGGATTGCTGCCAGGTCAGAGTACATCACCCTGCCGTGATTCTGTGCAACAGGCCATGATGCTCTTGTCAGTATCAGGTCATAATTGTGAGGAACACTTCTAATTAAGGATACACTGGTTGGAATAAGACCTATTGGAAGCATTTTAATTGAATAAAACACACAAAAAGTCTAATTCTATTTGAAATACCAGAGGGCATGGCATTTTTTAAGCTCCTTTTCTTTAGATCAGGTCCTTCACTATGCCTCTTTATGCCCACCCCCCCCTTCCCCCAGGTTCTACATTTAATACATTAATTAATTAATAAATCCATATCATTTGTAGAAAATTTAATAACAATGATTTTTTTCTGTACATACTTTAATAAAAGTGATGCAAAGGGTGAAGATAAGATTCAGATTCATCATGACCATGTGCAATGTACAGATTTACATTAAAAATACCATTTTTAAATGCAATTTTATATTAAAATTATCAAATTAAGTTTTGCATTAAGTAAAATAAAAAGGAAGTAATTTGAATTGAATATATTGAATATTCAAAAATAAGTTCAGTCCATTCTACCAGTTTGGATAAGCACTGAGGATTAAAACATACCTGTGATATGGGAATTGGTGTTCTGGGTTTGCTTTACTAGTTTCAGATCTCTAAAAAGAATTTTTTTACTTCACCTGTCCTCTTAATTCTGGAAAGATTACGACATCGACTGATTTCCATTTGACTTCCTCTTTCCTTCACACTCCAGAATCCTTATTTCAACACAAACAAATGCTGACCCACCATCTTCCCATTTCAGCACAGGAAGCAGATAAGCAAGATGGTCATCAAGTTTCTTTAATTGCGGAATTTCCATGTGTCAATTTTAATATACAACATTCAGCATGCGCAATATTGTCATGTCTCCTTTATAAAATGATCATTGTCTCTTTTTGGTAAAGAAAAGGCAGAATTTTCAGGCAGTGAGATGAAAACTAACCGATTAGAAAACCAGAGGAAAAGTGTAGAGGATTCTTTGACCACCGACTGAAAGAAACACGGTTATCAACAACCTGAATGTGGATATCAGACAATATTTATTTCTGCATGAACACTATAGTTCTGGTCAGAAGCATGTGTGGCTTATCAAACAAAAATCTCATGGGCAAGCAAAAACGTTGAGGAGCATGGAGAAAGAGTTGAAGGTAAGACCGAGGGAGCACAAAGAACCCTACAGAACAAGGCTGGATTGTAGGTTTCAGCAGAACAATGCTAAAAAGGTGTGGGAGGCAGGAAGTAGACTTTGTTCTTCAGCAGGTTCAACATAACACCCTCTCCCACTACCTCCTTAACTTTCTCATGCCCCCATCCCCGTCCCCCTGTCTGTTACTGCTGAGCATGTTGAGAGACAGTTGAAGAAGCTGAAACTGCGGGGGCGCAGTGGAATCAGTCCCAGGGTACCGAAAGCCTGATTATTCCTCTGCAAAGGGACGGCAGAAGAAAGCCCAGAAACAGGTCAGCACACGAATCTTACACACCTTACAATGTTATTTCAACAGCATTCTCACTGTTTGAATAGATTTTCTTGGCAAATGAAAGGTAGCTCCATTCTTCAGTGTTGGATTTACAGCTAAAACAAACCCCAGCTTCAACTCTACAACTATAAAAACAACGAGTGCTGTTTTCCATAGGAAAAGTGTAACCTAAAACCAGCATTCAGTGTCACAGGTCTAAATGTCAGAGTTCATGTCTGTGTACAGACAGAGTAGTAAGTAAACCAATGGACGATGTGTTACTGTGACATTTCAGGTGTCTGAACCTAAAACTCTTTCCAGGAAGCACTAGTAGACGAAGGAGATGTTGAACTCTCGAAAGCAACCGGATTTGTTTTAGCAATTAGTGTCTGTAACTCAGCTTTTTATGCATTTCTCAGATGTCGACATGAAGCAGGTGACTGTTGAAGTTCTAGCCAAATTGTAGCACCCAACCTGACTATTATTTCAAAATCAGGTAGATACAAAACTATGATTTATTAAAGCTGTCCAGTAGTAGAGACCCAGTGTTTTCTCAATGCTGTTTTGCTCAGCAGATGTTTTGTAACCTCTGTTTCATGCTCACACATTAAACAACTACATGTGGATATACAGATGTGTCATCCAATATTGTTTCTTTAAAATCTGCAGAAGAAGTTTAGACTTTTTTAAAATTCTGAACCTTTGCTTAGTTTTATTATGGATTCTTTTGAATGAGGTGATGATGAGTCTGATAGTGTAGTGGTGTTGTGGATGAATATAAAATACCAAATACCAAATTATAAATGTTAGCAGATAATAATAAGAAAAATTGCCTAGTGAATAAAATCTTTATTTAAAAAAAGGTGTAGCCACACACACTACTATGCAAACACACACAAACACACACTACTATGCAAGTTTTAGGTTGGTAAGTACAAAAATAAAATAGTCCATATATACAGTATATATATATATATATATATAATGGATGATTAACCAGTTCTACCAAGCAGGTGCTGATTATCATCAATTTCATATGTAGGTTGACAAACAGTCACTAAGTGAAATATAAACAGCTGTGTAGAAGCTTCAAACTGGGGAAGGAACAGCCAAACTGCTACTAAGTTTAGGGTGCGAAGGACAGTCCCAGGTCCTACACCATGACGAGACTGAGCACCTCAACAAGACACAAGGTAGATCTACTGCATCAGCAAGGTCTTTCCTGGGCAAATATCTTAAGATATGCTCTTAAGGCTACTTTGAGGAAGCACAAAGAAACAGACAATGTTAAGGAACATAGATGCAGTGGTCGGTCAAGAATGTTTGTAACGAAGCAGATCCAAATACCTTCGACATTCAAAGATGTCTAGTGGTTCCATCACCAAAGGACTGGCAGAAATCAGTGGGACTCAGGTACAAACTTCTACTATCCAGAGAAGTCTGGCCAGAAGTGGTCTAACATGGAAGAATTGTGATTAAAAGCCATACCTCCAACATGGAAACAAGGTTCAGTGTCTCAACGATGCACAAAAACAGGAACTGGGGAGCAGAAAGACTGAAATCTTTGGCTATAGTAAAAAAAAACAAGTTGTTTGCTGAAGGCCTGGAGAGCAATACAATGATGAGTAAACAGTGAAGCATGGTGGAGGTTTCCTTGCAAGAATGGAGCTGGTGTTTTTAATGTTGAGAAAAATAAACAGATGCTTCTTCATCATGCAGAACCATCAAAGAGGCATCTCATTGGCTTAGAATGTATTCTACAGCAAGACAATGACTTCAAACATACAGCAAATGTCATTAAGAACTCTTCTCGATGTGGAGTAAAACAAGTCCTGGAAAAGTTTTGGCCTCCACAGAGTCCTGATCTCAAAATCATCGATTCTGTTTGGGATTAACTGAAGAGAAGGAAGTAGGTGACTACATCCACATAAGATCTGTGGTTAGTTCAAGATGTTTGGACCAAACTACCTTTAAATACTGTGTGCTCCTGTACCCAGAGGTTTTCATGCTGTTTTGGAGGCAAAGGAAAGTCACACCAAATATTGCTTTGGATTTTTCTTCTGTTTATTTACCTTCTATTTTGTTAATTGATATAAATAAACTATTAACACTAATTTGTGGAAGCTTTTTTACTTTACAGCATTTTTTTCACAAGTGCCTAAAATGTTTGCACAGTACTACAAGCATGCATTAGAAGCAAACTGGTTATTACATTTGACATATTATTATAACATCACTATTTAAGGCACACATACACACAGTCTATTAGCTGCTTCTGTCACATTCTATATTGTTTTTTATTAAAATGTTTATTTAATATTACACAATAATAGATTCAATCCTGGGCTCCAGTACTTAAAAATGGTCGCGTTTCTTCTTGTACACACGCCAAGTACTTGCTTCCAATAAACAGTAAGAATGTTCAATATTTAATATTTATCATAAAATTGACAATCCGAATTTGAGGTGGTAAAACATTTTTACAAGCAGTAAAAAAAAAAAAATCTCTCTTCATTCCTTTACTTGTAGCAAATCCCTGAATCCCCCTTCTGAGTAAAAGTATAAATCAATGGAACTTCTTTGAGTTTGTTACCTACTTGACATGAAGGTCAGCATCTAGACTTTAGGTTACATTTTAATTACAGGTCATCTTTTTCTTTCTTGCGGAAGATGTTTCCATCTGACTGCACCTTCCAGGTCATGGTAGTGTTCATCAACATGCCATTTTTCGCCAGTTTCTGCTTTATCTAAGGATTGAAACCAGGATTTTATCAGTCAAACAAATAAAGAAGACAAATACTTTTCACCTGGAAGCCAAAATTTTGCAAATGAGATTTATTTATTTATTTTTTTGAATATCAGAAATTTGAGCCATTGATGACATTGGTGTTGAAGCACTAAATTTGACACATCATGTGACTTACTTGCTCAAAAATGGAGGACTGCATGGCTGCAGGATCAAACACACTCCCATAAGACATCACCTGCAGTCTCACTGTCTGACTTCTCTTTGGGGAAACTGTGGAATACACACACATTATATATATATATATATATACACACATATAAACCCCTCTGTTTACATTGATAGGAAGTTGGATCCATAAGTACTTACTGTTGTCACAGAAAAAATTTAACTGACTGGTGCATACTTCGCCAGATATATATCCGTTTTGAAGCACTGCGCAGTCTTTAGAGCCGTATAAACTGGCAGGTTCTCCAGGACTCCATGGGACGTTCGAAGCCTCGGTCCCGTCTGACCACTTCCAAATGTCCATGGTCCTATGTAGACCAATCCAGGAATCACCCTGGGCAAGTTTGATCTGCACGCAAATGTCATCGTCTTTACTGTTAAGGATGATGGCCAGGTCCGAGTGATATGTGCGGCAGTAAACCTGGGCATCAGGCCAGGTCATTGAAGAACTGATTGAAACGAACCTTGCAGCGCCAATGAATTGAGCTGTGACATAGCAAAAAATAAATGATATAAATAAATTGATAATAACACACATACACAGTAAATATAAAACTAACAAAACAGGACATTGTCTCACCATCGTAGCATATGAATGGTCGTAGTATGTAACAATCTATATCATACCATTGATTATTTCCTGCTATTATAGTACACATTTCCATTTTCCAGTAATTATCAGGTTGTCCAGGGTACCAATTTGTATAAATGGTATCGGTCAGTGGGACGTTATTTATGGTCCAGCGCCAGTTATAGATATCATTATACAATCCACTCCAGGCAGGAGTTATCAGACCCTCCCTTGTAGATACTTTCTTCACTCTTAACCAATCAGTATCACTTAGGACGGTTGCCAGGTCAGTGTACATCAACCTGCAGTAAGCCTGTGCATTCTTCCATGTTGATGGTGTCATTATCAGGTCATAATGGTGAGGGACGGTTTTCAGGACAGATACAGAGACTGGAAGGAGACCTGTTGGTAACAGTATATTCAGTGAAACACAAAATATATTTTTTATATTTTCAGCAATTTATTATAAATATTTGTAAAAATGAAATAGTGAGGTGAAAGAAGAAATATTTTAATGAACAACATCAAATTAGTTGTCTTGTTCTGATTCTTTAGCATTTAATGAACATAACATATGTTGCATTACAACCCATTTATTGTAATTATGTTGTATTGAAATGACTGCAGCATTTACACTGTCGATTTATATCCCAGTTTGCAAAACATAAATCATTCCTATGGTGTGTTCACATGTTTATTTAGTAGAATCTGGAGCTCATACAGTATTTATTGTGTTATAATATGTCACATCAGGTTACAAACAATTCTGAAAATATTTGTGAGACTCCTGTTATTTTATTGTAAAAAATTAGAATAAATATTAATATTATACAGACAGGGGAAGAAGAAGTTAATATTAATAGTTTTAAAAAGTGACAAATAAAAATCACCCAAATTACAATAAGGACAACTTTTTGTATTTAATCCTTTTTTTTTTTTTACTTTTTTCCTACTATTTCTATGTTGAGTTGGTTAAAACTTCTACTATCGGTATTTATTATTTGGAGAATGTTATGTAGTTTAGCAAAACTAAAACAAAAAAAATCTGTAATATTAATTATATTAAGTAGCAAAACAAATAGTTTATAAAAAGCTCTCACCAGTGAAACACAGGATCAGAAAAGGATTTAGCTTCATAATGGAAATGTGGCTTTGGAGTCTAAACAAACAAACAAAAATAAAAGATGAATGAAGTACAAAATAATAAAATCATTGATTTTAGTCATTAAAATGACCTGACCATAAAAAGTCATTTATTTATGCATAGAATTAAAATTATAGAATTTATTAATACATATATAATATAATATAAATATATAATCATAAAAATTTGTGAGAATCTGCAAGATTTTCAATACAATCTGAAATTATTTTAGTTTTAAGCAATTTTAGTGATTAAAATAAAGCATACCTTTAACATGGAAACTCTGAAGTCTGGGGGCCTTCAATTCTCCGTTTTAGCTTTTCGGAAAGTTCTACAAAGCAGATCTGTTACTTCACCTGTCCACGTCTTACATGTGACAAGTGTGACGCAGACTGATTTCCATATTGGTTGAACTTTTTCTCAGACTCCAGACTTCTTATTTAAAAAATATATAAATACTGAAAAAATACTTTACATCTGATCCCAGAAATGAGTCATCAGGTTACGTTTCGTGTGGATTCTCCGTGTTTCGATAATCAGATCCAACATCCAGCACGTGCAACGTTATTAAGACGGCGTTATATGTTGCAGTCGTCTTCAAAGTCATCTAGAAAGGATATTAATCATGAAGAAAGATCCACGAGATGCAGTAAACGGCAGAAACAGGCCAGGGCTCGATTCTTACACACCACACAAACTTATGAGAGGCTTTGTGTAAAAGACATTTCGAGTAAAACACTTTATGTGTGAAAAAAAAACTCCATGTTGCACTTAACAACTATAAAAACAAAAAGTCTTGTTTTCCATAGGCAAAGGAGTGTCACCTGAGCTCAGCCTCCACAGCTGGAAATGTCACAGAAATGATCTGTAATTATTTTAAGGGTTATTATTTTAATTACAGTTAAGGGTTTAAACAAGTCTGCAAACTGAATGTCAGATTCAATTATAAACAAGCCACATTGCCCTTTTTTCTTTTATTTCATCACATATTTCTATATACGATGCTTTTTCAATGCCATTATGTTGTGAACATACTTAGATCTTGAATATACACATAATAGTCCGGTTCAGTAACGTTCATACCCTTAATAAAGTTAATCACGTTAATACAGTGTGTTAACTCATGATGTCTCAATTAGATGCTAATTTTAACTGCTAAACGTTTCTCCATGTGATATTTCCATGGTATTGTGTGCCTGCTTGTAGGATGGGTCATCAGGTCCTGAAAAGCTGGGACCACATAAGCCCGTGGGATTTTTCTAAAAATAGCTCATCATAGCACCACTTACCAGTGAGCCGCATCAAATGTTTTTTGTTGCTCTTCTTCTTTAAATCACACTTTCGCATTGGTGTGAATTTGAAAATGACAATATTAAAATAAAGATGACTAGATATAGAAGAATATCATTAATTATTAATAACAACATATAATTAAGGGTAAATTGAGCAAATTTGTTATTTCAGAACTTGTGTGTTATTTCGACTTGTGTGTATCAAACTGGGAGCCCTTCACATTAACCGGTACCCAAGAAGTAGCTCTCAGTTTCAAAAGGTTGGTGACCCCTGGTTTAGAACAATCTATTAGAATTAGAAAAGTACGGTGAATTATATAATTAGATAAATCTTTATTACAAATTGGAGTCAGATTAGAGGTCAAAAATTGGATTCATGTAACAAATTGATATCCATTTCAGTAAATCTTTACAGCAGTGCGAGAAACACTAACACGCAGCAAACCTTCACCCTCACCAGCGGATTCCTTCGTCACCTTACAGCTCTTACAACAGATGATCATTTGCAGTAATGAGTTTTAATTTTAATGTGGAATTTAATAAGTGGCTGAAAGAAAACAAGCGAACTATTACTTCACAGTATATTTTTATTTATGGCCTTCAGCACACACACTTATCCAGAGCAATGTATTGCAGTAACGTGGTTACAGTCAGAGGTGTTTTACTACTTCGATCCCAGTCTCACAGCCACGACTAGACCGACTTGCAGTCTAAAATCTTCTATATCACTTTAATGTGGTTATTTGCAGTATAATAAAACCATATTCATATTTGCGCTCGATCAGAAAAAACAGAAAAATATTATGTGATTGTTAAAGTATTCCAGTGTCATTAAGAAGCAGGTTGATTACAGAGAACATGAAAGCGTTGAAAAGAGAAAATGTTAAAACATGACCGGTTACAGATATATTTTTTTTTTTTTCTTGTAAATGTGGTTTCCATCAGGCCACAGCCTCCAGGTCACTCTGGTGTTCGCAAGCATTTCATTCCGGTTATGTTTCTTTCTAATCTGGAAAACAGAATTCGTATATAATTAATATATATAATTATATATATATATATAAACCCTACATTATAATTATAATCTCTACATAAACATCCTGTGGTGGAACAGCAGTTTAGGAACGCTGCATAAACACTCATTAGGTATACACAACTGCATTTGCATTTCTTCTCATCAAAGAGAATTGATCATAAAAAAACTATAATAATTTTGCATTTTTGATTTTATGGAAAAGAGATTTTCTTTTTACATCAAATTTTTTAAGTTTTTAATTGCTACCTTTTTTTCTATTCTACTTTTTTTTTTTTTTTTGCAAATCACTTTTTGTATTTCAAACTAATTCTAATTTTCAAACTGTATATTGAAATGCAAGCAGGGACACTGGAAGGTGGAATTAGAATCAGCCTTTCATATGGATCGATGTAATATTAACATTCTAACAATGCACACATTCCTACAATTCTTATACTTATTATTAAATTTAGCTCAGGAGATCTTGAAGAGCTGCCTGAACACAAAGTTTTTAATGAAACGTTAATACTCACAGCAGCTCGGATATGTCCTGGGAAAGTAAAAAAATAAATAAATAAAACATGAGGGTGGATCTCAGCAATGCATCCAAACATTATCATGAAACTTACAAATGTTTTAATGATCGCGCTCTAAAGTTTCGTGGATGTGCCACTTTGTGCTCAAGAATCAGCACTTTTTCCTGACTTCATTTAAAATGTTTGTGCTCAAGTCACAGTTCTCTTGTTTTTTTTATTATTTCTATTGAGTCTGCTAAAGTGAGCACAACTAACTTTATTTTTTTTTTTTTATAAATTCTGTTTAATCAACACCAAATTTCACACACCAACAGTGAAAAGTAATACAGATACTAGGATTTTTTTCTGGTATCGGTATTTTACTTGACTATTTATTCGTCTGACAACTTTTTACTTTCACTCATTAAAATTTGACACAAATTTCTGTACATTTTTACTTTAGTTTTAATCTATTTGATCAATATGTTTGACAATAAAGCTTGACTTTGAAATGAACTAATTCACATCGAATAAAAATATTCTGTGATTCTGTAATACGGGAAATAAAACTTTCTTTGGTATCACCTCATTAAGCGTCCGTGTGGAAAAAACACCGTTTTTCCGGTTCCGTTTTGTGTCCTGATGATTTGCGTAATTTAAAACACCGTAATTACTTTAAAACCTTTACAAGAACATTTCGTCATCGTGCCCTTTGTTGATTTAGATTTCGCTAATAATAAACATACATTTACATAAAGCATCAATACTTCTGCATGTTGATTTAAATAATAAAAATAACGGAAAAGTATTAATTGAAGGTACATTTAGAACAAATAAAAATGTGCGATTAAGTTGTGAATAATCGCGAGTTATCTCACGACGATCGTGCGATTAATCGCGATTAAATATTTTGATCGATTGACAGCCCTAATATTGATATGACGTGAGGTCCAGGTACCAGCGTGACACTAAAACAGGTAGTAGTAAAGGCTACTTTTTTCTGAAGTACATCTTAAAGCCCAAACTTCTTTACTTAGTATAATAGCAGTAGCATTGAAACACCTTAGCAACCACTTTCCTCTTTCCTTCTAGAATTGCACACATCATGAGTGAATCTTCATATTACTCTTGAATCCCTTTGTGTAAACTAACAGCTAAGACAGGAGGTGGAGCTGGAGGTAGCAGAGCTGAAGATGTTGAGATGGTCATTGTTAGGGAAGATGATGGACAGAATTAGAAATGAGTTTATTAGAGGGACAGCGCATGTAGGACGTTTTGGAGACAAGGTGAGGGAGGTGTGATTGAGATGGTTTGGACATGTGCAGAGGAGGGACATGGGGTATATCAGTAGGAGAATGCTGAGGATGGAGACACCAGGAAGGAGGAAAAGAGGGAGAACAAAGAGGAGGTTTATGGATGTGGTGAGGGAAGACATGCAGGTAGTTGGGTTGAAAGATGCAGATGTAGAGGACAGGGGGGTATGGAGACGGATGATCCATTGTGGCATGTTTCACCCTAATTGGAGAAGCCAAAATAAGAAGAAGAAGAAGAGTTGTTGTGCATGTGTAAATGAGCGGCTCAGCGATTCTCACTGGCATGTTTCATTAACTATTTTCATTAAGACTGTGGTTTGATTGTAGATGGCAAAATCAAAACTTTAGAGTAAATGCAATCCGTCAAAAAAAAAAAAAAAAACGAGTGAACGTTTAGACATTACACGGAGTGTGTTTTTTTCTTGTGAAAACGTTTCCATCCGCCTGCACCCTCCAGGTCACTGTGGTGTTCTCCAGCATACCATTTTGATCAAGTTTCTGCCTGATCTGAAAAACAGAAACCATTTGGATATCATTACACAT
Source organism: Silurus meridionalis (assembly GCF_014805685.1). Taxonomy (NCBI): domain Eukaryota; kingdom Metazoa; phylum Chordata; class Actinopteri; order Siluriformes; family Siluridae; genus Silurus; species Silurus meridionalis. The sequence goes on from NC_060911.1 coordinate 15,252,785, forward strand.
AACTCTTAGACATTACAATCTCTACATGAACTTACTACTGATTTCAGAAAATCAATCTTTATTCCTAAAACCTTTGTTCAAACTGTTTTCATGTTGATAACTGGAATGTAAAAAAAAAGAACCAGTACAATTTTCACTGTGGTTTTAGAATGAAAAGCGTGTTTTTTTGGATGCCTTCATTCTGGAATCACAGATCAAATAGTTTCAGTCATTTATTGGTTATTCTTTTTTTTTTTATCCTCACAGTCCTTGAAACTGAATACATAGTTTTTGTGAGCGGTGCCAATCCACCAATCCAGAACTTAAAACTGCTCAACCGGAGCAACCAGATGTTTCTGGAAGATGCCATTTCATTAAACATTTTCATAAATAAAAATAAAAGATTACCTAATTATATAGTAACTATATTACTTTCCCAAATAGGTTAAAGTCAAAAATACATAATCAATAGACATATGTATAATTATCGATATATAAAATTGGCACAGAATAATTTGTGTAAATCCAACATGATTTGAAAGCTCTGGAATGTGCATTTGACAAACGATTGCTGCACTCCTACAAATGCAGAGACTTATCCAGACTGCAGTAGTAGAGACAGTAACGCTGAAGACCCACGGTATCGTTTTGACAAAGACGTCGATCATGTAAGTAGACTAGGGTTTGCTTCTTAATCACCAGTATCTTTTTTTTTTTTGGTTGTTTGGATTTGTTCTTTTTTTAAAATGTCTAGATGGCGACTTAAAACAAATATTAAAGGCAGTAAACATAATAAATAGGAAAAAACTACTGTGTTGGTATTTATGAGTTTTTGTGTTACTTCTAAAGTTTGTTATGCAGAATTAGATGTTCAGCCTGTAGTGAAGGTTATCAGATTTTCTTTTGATTTTCAAAATATTTACCAACTTTACATTTAATAAAACAATCTTGACAGAAGATCTGATCAACCCTGCATTCAGTCAAGGATACCGTCAAGCACAAGAAACCCAACATTAGCAAAAAGAGAAAAACACTAAAAGAGAAAGATCTTATTTGAGAAGCTGAACAGTGGGAAATGCAAATTGCTGCATCGTAACACAATTTGAAAGGAAGTCGGCGACTCACCTGCTCTAAAATAAACGACTGCAGAACTGAATCAAACACACTGTCATCACCCTTCACCTGCAGTTTTATGTAAGTCCTCACTGGTGGAACTGTGGAAAACACATCCATTCGTATTTTTATTATTTTTTTATATGGGAAAGAGTGTGTGTGTAAAATCTAAAATCTCTTTAATTTTAGATGATTATTAATATTATTCGATTTGGAAATAATAAACGTATACAAATTATTAATCCATTTCCCATCATGAATTTTGTTCTGATTCATTTCCTGCCATCATTTATTTCTGAATGTAATCTACACTATGGGAAGTTTGGAGGCACCTGACCATAAGATTGCAATGTGTTTTATTGTATATCGCATTCCACTTTCCATTTCCATTTGCCGATGTAATTTATTTTGGGGTGCATCCAGTGCTCATCTTCTTCCCAAAGATCTTCATGAAGGTCGGAGCTCTATAGCAGGAGATCTTTCACTCTTACCCATTCAAAGCATATCTTCCTTGTGCACTGGGGCTTTCTCCTTTCTCTAATATTTTGGAGTTTTCCAGATTAAATAAAGAAAATTTTTCATGCTACCACATTGAAAAGACAAACTATACAACTGTGTCCAACTTTGTGCTAACAGTTTGGGGATGAAGCACATATGCTTTTTAAAGTCTGGTGTCCCAATACTTTTTTTGTTTGTCCATATGGCGAACTTTTGCAACATACAAATATATGAATTGTCCCTCATCAACTGTCCCTCCTTCTACTTTGTTATAAAAGATCTTGGGGAACACCAGCGGCATTCTGCAAAAGGTGATTTTCATTTAAATGGCTCTTCATCATCATCATCAAAAATAAAACCAAGGAAACCAAGACTCACTGGTGTGACAGAAGAAGTAGTTCAGGTTATAGCAGGATTCATCAGAGAACAGGCCATTACTAACTGATGCACAGCTTCCCCAAACTCTCGCAGCATTATTCGGTTTTCCAGAAGCCCAAAAGAGGTTTGTAACATTGGTCCTGTCTGACCACTTCCAAGTTTCCCTGGATAGGCCAATCCAAGAATCACCCTGGGCCTTTTGCAGCACCGCCAGCAAGCTTTGGTCCGAGCTGTTAAGTGAGCTGGCCAAATCTGTGTAGTGCAATCGGCAATAAGCTTGAGCTGCAGCCCAGGTCACTTGTGTGTTGATGGCTACGAACTTTTTATCATCAGAGAAATTAGCTGTAAAATAGAGAAAGAAAAAGATCTGAATAAAATGAGCAAACATATTGTATCCACCTCGAATGTGATCCCAATACTCTTTATTACTTATTTGATATTTCACAGTTGAATTATTTGTGTTTACCTACAGGGCAGAGAAACCTTAGATCCTGTATTATAATACAATTACTAATAAAGTATAGATACTATAATAATAATAGTTAAATAATCACAACAGAAAAATGCTTGGCCTCTCAACCAGTATTTAAACAAAAAAACTGAGCAGGATATTGACTCACCGTTGTAGCACACGATGGCTCGTACAAAATAACACGCCGTATCGTACCAATTACCATTGGCACCTACAGCAACACATGATTCTAATGACAGAGCATTATTAGGCTGTCCAGAGGACCAAGAAGTATAACCAACATCAAGCAGTAGGAGATTGTTTAAGGACCAGCGCCAGCTTTTGATATCATCATACAAACCAACCCAGGCAGGTGTGGCCAGACCTTTGCTTGCAGCTTCTTTGTTTAGTCTTCGCGAATCAGCATTACTAACGACTGTTGCGATGTCAGTGTACTTTTCTCTGCAGTAGATCTGTGCATCTGCCCATGACATCTTCGTCATGATTAGATCATACTTGTGAGGAATCCCTCCTGGGAGTGAGACATCGACTGAGACGAAGCCTGTTGGGTACATTTTATAGATGAAATTTGTGTTAAATTAAATATTATGGATGATTCCAGAAAAGCTCCAAAGCAACTAAGAAAAAAAAACATCCACAATGGAGGGTTTTTAAAAATAAATGTCCTGTTTATGGTCCTGCCACAGCATCACATTTAGATTTAAGTCTGGACATTGACACTCCAAAACCTTTTTTTAGTTTTAGTTTTTTTTTTTTAATAATGAAATCAAATATTTAAAACTGCATTTTGTATCTACTTGGGTTTTCTTTGTGCATTATTAAAAATTAGGTTGAAAAGAAAAAAAAAAAAGTGGGGAAAATTCCAGCATAGTACATCATAAATGCAATGTATTAATGCTCGCCAGCTTTAGAACTGAATTTACTATCAAGCCAAAACAGGTTCAAATGTTCAACAATTTGTTACAAAAATTTTACTTGGGCTGCGTACACGATTGTTGTTTTTTTTTTATTGCTCTGACTGGATTCACCTTTAAACCCCAGATGTGCAGGTAACTCAACCCTGAATATTGAATGTGTCTCCTTCCATAATCCTTAAGCAAAATATAAATAATAGTTAATAAAAACACTCACTAGTGAGATACAGAGTGAGATGCAGGAAGAGATGTTTTTGCTCCATGGTGTACTGTAGCTGTGGAGTCAGGAAAACAGAGAGGAATCAGAAAACGAGCAAAATATATGCAAATAGACAAATTATACTTAATCTTTAAACACGCTGCTGTGCAGTTCCACGACAGAGTTTTAAATAACACCCGAACACTTTCCAAAATTAGATTTCAGCACATTTTTGCTTATACATTCATAAATCCAGTGACAATGAAGACATTTAACTGATAGTTGTGTACATAAGTTTTGTCCACAAGCAAGAGCATTTTTGTAACTTTGCCTCTGTATTCCCCATAGTGAGTTTCTTATACGAGGGCTTTTACAAAAGCATTAAAGTTACAGTTGGGTTCATAAGTGCAACGTCTTTGCAATTGTACCCTGTTATGACACCACAGAGGATTTAAAATGAGGTCATGATAGAGCGACTGTAGACTTTCATTGTAGACTTTTCAACGGGGTCAAGAAAAACATTGCATTACCCACTGAGGTATTATTCTTACTGTCCCTTCCTTTTCTTTTTTGCAGGTTGAATAGTAATTGAACAATTGACTAGTAATAAGCCTCATGATCAGCCACTTTCGTGATTTATTAAGGAGCTATCAAGTCAAAGCCAATTAATATATTTACTTGCACTTTTACATGCAGCACAAAACCCTTTTTTAAAACAGAGAATAAATAATTCATTAGCTAATAAATGAACACCAACCAAACCGTTAAAAAATATATAAACAATGCATGCAGTTCAACATCCATTAAAACGTACCTTGATTCTGATGTTGTTTCTTCGAAAGCTCTCTTTACCTCTGTCTATCATCACCGCTAAGATGAACTTAACACATTTAAGTCTTTTTAAAGAAAGATAATTGGCCCGAATTTGCATCACAAATAGAAGAAACTGATTTTCATATTGACGCTCCTGGATTATGCAAATTAACTGAGCTTTTAAATAGTCAGGAAACGTAACGAACCAAATTGTAGCAGTGACTGTGAGCAAATGATGCCTTTGAGAACAAAAACAAGGGCAAACACACACACACAAAAAAACCAACAAGCTTTAAAAAGAAAAATTTACCATACGTGTGCCAATTGAGCCCGATAATTCTGCGTTCCGATAATGACTGTGCTCCAGTGAGACACCACTGTCCCTTGACCTGGCTATTTTACAGTTTTGTTCATACTGAACAAATCACTGTGATATTTGCTTTCAAGTCCCATCTCGCATTTTACAGTACTGAGACTGACATCAATCTATCAGTAGGAGAATGCTGAGGATGGAGCCACCAGGAAGGAGGAAAAAAAAAAAGACCAAGGAGGAGGTTTATGGATGTGATGAGTCTCTCCTAAGACATGCAGGTAGTTGGTGTAAAAGAGGCAGATGTAGAGGACAGAGGGGGTGTGGAGACGGATGATCCACTGTGGCGACTCCTAATGGGAGAAGCCGACAGAAGAAGAAGAAAAAGGCTGACGTCAACCAAAGGAGGAAATAAAGCTTCTTAATACTTATTGTGGAACAACCTACTAATTTTCCTGTGTGATATTGTGATAATGAAAGAAAAGACAAGGAACACTAGGAAACATTTGTAAGCAAGAATATAGAACAAGTGAAGACCAGGTGATGTGAGCAACACAACCAGGAAAAACAAATCCGAAAAAGCATCTGAAAAAACACACGTTTGATGTTGTAATAGAACGACACTCATTTAAAGGGTTGTTAAATATCGCTCTACCATGTTTTTGTGAGACAGGCAACCTGGACTCTTCTCTGGTCTTTCTGTAGACTCATTTGAAAAATTTGCTTAAAACATTTGCTTTTTGGACTCATTTGCCTTCATTTAGATTTTTCCTTCATGGTTTGCCCTCTGATTCTTTGAAGTTACATAGAAAACCAGTCAGAAGGTCAGAACCAATTATATTGGATCAAGAAAATCCTCCAGGAAGGAGGCAAATCTGTAAAAGTGAATAATCAAGAGAATCTTTCTTGGGATAAATAGCGATGGAACGCCTTCAAAACAGGAGTAAAAAAACCCACACATTTTACAGGCAGAAAGACACATCATACCAGAACAACATGATGAGAAGAATATTCACAGGGGAAGGAACTGTTCATCAGCTTATGCAACTGCACCGTATATTTTTGGCTGCCAATAAATCTGGCTTACTTGTACTTTTTTGAAGTCAGTGCTGACAAAACAAGGAAGAACATTCTAAACTGTAGAGGACCACATCTGCTCAAATTCAGCCACATTCTTCAAACCTCAGTGGCCGTGTTTTACAGTGAATGACTCGATACTTTAGGAGCACCCAGAAGTGGACAGTAACAAAGTAAATATAATTCGGTACTCTACTTAAGTAGCTTTTTTTTTTTTTAATACGCATTTTGTACATTACTCAAGTATTTCCTTTTGGGAAGACTTTAACTTTTCTGCATTTTAAAGTAAAATATAAAACTTTTTACTTTTACGCTAAATCGGTCATTCGTTTTTATTAATTAGGATAAAAACGTAACTGTTCAAGCGCACCAGCAAACCACCAATCGAGGTAGAGCGCGCGCTCTGTTTTCAAGTTGTTTCGATTGTTGTGGCACGGGCCGTCCATGTAAAAAACAAAACAAATAATCGATATATTTTTATTTGTATTTTTTTTTACCGTTTATTTGCACAGTCGTGTCAATTATCATATCATGTGACGATGAATGAAGCTGGTCGGGACTCTGGTCTGCGTCCACCGCCCGGAGAACTTCCCTCACTCATACACTCAGAAAGGGTTGGGTGACGTAACGTCATGTCATTAAGGAGAACTGGATCCAAATTTAATTTATGGATGACAAAAAAGTTCTAAACCCTCAGTAGCCTAATTTATTAAAAAGAGGAAAGAAGTAGGGGGGAAACATGCAGAAGATAAAGGTGCAGCTTAATCGCTCATCTTGTTACGAGGATTGTAAAGAATATTGCATTTAATGAAAAAGACTAAAAACTGCAAATTACTTGCCTGAAAATCAGTCTAAAGTCCTATGATAGATGTGCTGAATACAAGTCAGAAACGACAGAATCACTTGTAATCGCTGTAAGAAATAGATCTCATTTCAGGACAGTAAATTCCCAATCCAATAAAAGACAACATTTCACTGGCTTCACCCTTAGGTCAGATCAGGAGCTAGCTCAGTGCTATGCAAAGCAAGGATCGTAATCATTTCCATAGCAAAAATACTTTTTTTTTATCTTAACCTTGTTAACACGTGAGTTTCAGTAGACCCAAAGGAAATCCAAAAAGGTGTTCATTAAAATCTAAGAAGATAAATATATATATATATATACACAATATAAACTACAGATCGTACATCTTACATTATTACATATAAAAAACTAAATAACTTAATTTAAATATTTAACACCTTAAACCGCAGAGTTAAACATAGAAAATACTTTCACACTGCACTTTAAATAGATTTCATTAACAAATTATCCTGCAAATAAGTCTCCTGAAATAAGCAAAGTTTCCACATTCACCTTGAATTGGCGCACAAATAAGAACGCTGGTTTACACATGTTAAAGATTATTCAAATTCTAGATCATACAAACCAAGTTGACAATACACAAGTTACACAAACAAATTCAAATGTTGCCCAAAGGTTTTGTGTTGCATATTTGTTGTATTTGTCCAAAAATGTATTTAAACTACATAAAACGATCAAAAAAACATATATACTATATAATACGATGGTAAGCATGTTAAAATACAGCAAGACAGCTTGTTCAAAATTATGATTCCCATTAGGGGGCGCCACAGCGGATCATCCGTATCCACCTTCTCCACCTCTTCTCCCTGCAACTGCACCCCTCCACTGTCCTCCCTCTCATTCACACACATGTACTTTGTCTTATTCCTACTGACTTTCATTGCTCTTCTCTCCAACGCATATCTCCACCTCTCCAGGCTCTTCTACACCTGCTCACTACTCTGTCTTACTCCTACTGACTACAGGTAGTCGTCGACTTACGACCTATGCAACTTACGACCATTCGACTTTACGACCACAATCGCTAGCCGCGGCGTACAACAGTAAGAAACAAAATGGTGTAGAAATGATACAAATGGCATAAAATGAACAAAGAAAATTATGATATATACAGTATAACAATAATGAAAGAAAATTATGATATATACAGTATAACAATAATGAAAGAAAATTATGATAAAATACTACTTAAAATTTTTTATAACATCATTTCACAGTACTGTGCATATATAGCCTACTCTACTTACGACCAAATAGTGTTACGACCGGTTTGTCGAAACCAATCGTGGTTGTAGGTCGGCGACTACCTGTACTAATAATATCACAATTGCAGAGACAATTTAAACTCAAAGTGATTCAAGAGAATGAGCTCAGGTGATTGGTGAATGGGCAAAAATGGGATTAGACAATATCATAAATTGAAATAGAAACAAGGTTGAACAACTCAACAGAAACAAGCTGCTTGGTAAAGGTAGTAAAGCTGAGGAACCGCCTGGAGTCTATTTATGTTTTGTTTTGTTTTATGTCTGCGCTTTGGGGAGAAAGCGCAGCCGTGGAGAGAGTGCGGAGTCCGAGAGGAAGAGAACGCATAGAAATACGCAACAACAACACATATACGAAGAATAACTGACCAGGAGTGAGTGTGAGTTAGGGGTTTAAGTAGGAGCTGGGGATGAGTGCTAAATGAGTCCCAGGTGTGCACAATTGAAGCAGGGAGCTTCAGAGAAAGCGGAGGTATGACAGCCGCCGAAGGGGGCGTGGCAGGTGAATTCCTGACAGATTGTTTGTAGGAATCACATTTGTCATGATGACATTAAATTTTAATATAAACTCAGGAGACATGTGGCTTTAAATGCAGAAAATTTACATTCAAGGCACTTCAACATCAATTACATTATCTTTTTGAGCAATATCAACTTTGAATGATGGATGGTAAAAGCCCAAAGTGTCTTCTTTCCAAAGAAAGAAGCAGCTTAAAAATATATCAGTCAGGATACAGTTAGGCCTCATCAGCAGAGGTGGCAAAAGTACACACATCCATTACTTAAGTAGAAGTACAGATCCTCATGTTTTAAAATACTCTGGTAAAAGTTGAAGTACTGATTATACTTTTTTACTTGAGTGAAAGTAAAGAAGTTTTGGCTCAGACATGTACTTAAGTAAAAAGTAGTTCTTACTTCTACCTGTTTTAGCTGTTAACTGGTCCTCACATCATATTAGATAGATAGATAGATAGATAGATAGATAGATAGATAGATAGATAGATAGATAGATAGATAGATAGATAGATAGATGATAGATAGATAGATAGATAGATAGATAATTTAATTTCGCCTCTTTTATATTTATGTATTTACATTTTTTTTTAATAAAAATGGTAAAAACAGAAATGCGCGCTGAATTCATTGCGTGTTATTAACATCTAGTGCCGTTTACAATCATTTAAATTTTGACAGCCAAATATATATATATACAGTATATATTAATACAAAACTAATTAAAATGTTGTTATCTAATGAATGTATCCAGGCTGAAGATCCACATATAGAACACAGAGAAAAGATGATGATGATCATGAATGTGTCTGATCTCATCACTGACTCCCTCTGTCTCATCCACGTTAACCCCAAACTTCTTACTGCTTCTGCCTGCTGATTCTTATCTTCGTAAAGAGTGAGAGTCAGGACTTTATACAGCAGCGGATTGAAAAAGACGTGCAGTAACAGGAAATCAGTTGTTCGGCTGAAATCGGCGCGCAGTGAAAAGAAACATTTTAGATTTCACCAAATCAGTGGATTAAAACCAAAGTAATGAGTCTGTTTTGAAAATGTAAGAAGTAAAAAGTACAGATATTTGTGTAAAAATGTATTGAGTAAAAGTAAAAAAGTTTCATCAAGTACTGATACCAAAAAAATCTACTTAAGTACATTAACAAAGTATTTGTACTCCGTTACTTCCCTCCTCTGCTCATTCTATCACAGACACAGTGCTGTTTAAGTGCTAAATGACCTGTCTCTAGTTTCGGGTCTCTGATCAGGGCCGTGTCTCCTTGAATTAATTTGGTGCTTTCCTCTGCACAAGACAACAAGACAATAAATGCCTAATGCATGTCTTTCCCTCTCTCTTAGTTGTTCCCAAATAGTGTTCATTAGTCAGACAATTTCCCTCTGGATCACATAGTAGTTAAGGAACACTTGAGCTTTAAATGTTGCTTCAGCTTCTAAGTTTTAAAATGCTGAGGAAATTATGTGAATGTGATGTGTGAATGACAAACACCTATATATATAATAATACACAATATAAAATGCCTCAACCAAAAATAATACTAGTGTACCATGACCAGCCGAAAAAATGCTATAACAACGAAAAGAGTGACAAATGTGTTTTCTTTTTCTTTATAATGTATATTCATTACATATTGACTACAGAAAACAAAAAAATGGAAACCAAGAATATATTGCATTATATTGCAATTAATATTGCATTAAGAATATATTGCATTTAGTAAATGCTGTATAGCTTAAAATAGAAATAGTATTAATAGTGGAAAGTATATTATATTTTACATGTTTAAATGGGCACAGGTTGTTGAGTTGCATCATAATTTTCATAAATAAGATATAAATGATTGATAAATTACTACATAATTGATTTACTACAACAGTAAACATGTAACAGTAAACTATGTTCATTGTACATGTTCAACATTTAGGCATTACAGGCCATGCTTGTTTTTCTTATAGAAGATATTCCCATCTGGTTGCAACTTCCAGGACAGTGTGATGTTCTTGAACATGACATGTTCCTCCAGTTTCTTTTTCATCTGAAGATCAGATTCAGGATTGAATCATTAAAACATACAAGAACAATGATATTAGAGCAGCATTCTTGAGAATAACAAAAATGTGTGCAGGTGAGCAGTAAGAAAGTTGAAACTCACCAAATTTCAGGGACTCACCTGCTCTGAAATGGACGACTGCACAGCAGGATCAAACACACTTCCATCAGACTTCACCTGCAGCCTCAGTACCTGTTTTCTCACGGGGGAATCTACCGAATAAACACAAATTGTTCTTTTACTTTTTCCTATGTGCTAGTTCTGGAATCAAGCTTATAAAATCCTGTCATGCTCATATAAATTGAATGTAGAATCTTTATATTGAAGGCATTTTGTTTAAATAATTCATTTGTGGTATTTTGCTTTGTATCCTTCATATTAGGCATCATTTCAGTTATAAATAAGGCTGTTTGTGGTTTTTTTATGTTTGAGTTGTTTATAAGCAAAAACAGAACATTTTCTCAATAATTAAAACATTAATAGATTTATAATTATAGCACATATTTAGTTGTGATTTATTTGGATAAATTGAAGAAAGAAAATACATAAATACAATATTTTAAAGTGAACTTTTTTTTCATATGAGTAACCGGTATTTACTGTTACTTACTGGTGTAACAGAAGAAATAGTACTGAGAAGTGCACAGTTCATCAACGTACAGCCCTTTATAGAATGCTCCACAGTTATCTGAGCCATGCAAATTATTGGGTTGTGCAGAATTCCATGGGAGGTTTAAAGTGTTGGTGCTGTTTAACCACTTCCACGTCTCTCTGTACAGCCCAAACCAGGATTCCCCCTGGATATTTATCACCTGTGTTATGAAGTCATTATCTGAGCTGTTAAGAGAGCTGGGGAGGTCTGTGTGATGTGTTCGGCAGTAAGTCTGAGCTTCAGTCCAGTTTAGCAGAGGACTAGCCACACCGATAAACCTGTCAGCACCACTGAGATTATCTGAAGAAAAAAATATATATATATTAGTGCGGTAAAAATGTTAACTTTTTTCCAAATGTATTATGTTGCAGTCTGATACTACAGTTATTCAAATATATATATTTTATTTATATATATATATATATATATATATATATATATATATATATATATATAAATATAATATCCACACACACACATTCAGTATATCATCTTTTACATTTTTATTATTATTTCTTCTTCATTTTGTATTTTGAACTTCAGCAACCACTAACCTTCTAAGCACAAGTTAAGACCAGTTTCACCCGACAATTTTTTTCCATGAACCAGGGGAAAATAAATGTGCACCCTAAGCCACATACTGTACACCAACAGGCTTGTATCATGAAAATCACCTGTTGCAGTGAACCCATAACTTGGACATGAGACCTAATTTTTAATTTTTTTTATTGAACTTTCTTTTGGCTGACATTCTTGGAATCTTCTGCATGTCTCATCATTTGGTCTAATTTATTATTTCATAGAAAAAAAAAAAAACTACATCTTAAACAAGTGTGTGAAATTGGCTTGGATGAAAGAGGTCAAATTGAATATACCCTCTGCAGACAAAAAGTGAATGAAATGGAAATAAAATAAAAATGTAAAATGTAAATCGGAACAACCTGGTACCAAATGAACTACATTCCAGTACTGGTCTGCAAACTGGTGGTTGGGGACCCGAGTTAACGTTTAATTTCGTTGTTGTATGAAGAAAGGTGGAGGGAATTATTAATTCTTCCAAAATTAATCACATCACAATCTCGATAATGAGAAAGACTCACCGTCATAGCATATGAAAGGCTTAAGTCGTGAACACGGTTTATCAGACCAGTATCCAGTTGTATTCATTATTACACAACACGATTCTTGCCCAGCGTTATTATTCGGCTCTCCCGGTTTCCACTTCATAAAAATGCTGTTCTTTAGCAGGATGTCATTTAAGGACCAGCGCCAACTATTGACATCATCGTACAATCCGATCCAGGCATTGTTGGCCAGTTTTTGTCTTACTGCCTCTTTCTTAATTTGTAATAAATCGACATCATTGATGACTATTGCCAGGTCAGTGTACATCATCCTGCAGTAATTCTGTGCATCAGACCACGACTTCTTCATCAGGATCAGGTAATAATTGCGTGAAATCTCTTGCGGGACGGATCGTCGATTAGTATAAGACCTGTTGGCGATAATCTGTTATAGATTATTTAAAACATTTTTGATATCATACAGCATGCACTGGAAGAACTTTACAGATGAAGTTCACCACAAATGAGAGTTAAAACCAAATAAAACCACAAAAGAAATTCAGAAAAAGGTCAAAGGAGAATACTGAAGGTCAAATTAGCAGCAAGTTTAAAAGAAAACAGACAAAAAAACGAGCTTTTTGAATGTATCAGTAATGTTTTTAACTATAAGACTGGAAGATTGTGCTGATAAATAAAATCATGTAGAAGTAAAACACATGGAAAAATATATATTTTGAAATACTTCAATGATTATGAGAGTTAGATATGAATGATAATGTGGTGTGCATGACAACTCTGAATATGGGCCCTGTGTGTGTGTGTGTGTGTGTGTTTAGAAATACACTTACCATTGAGATAAAGGATGAGAAAAAGTCTCTTCATCATGGATAAACACGTGGTCACTGTGGGGTTAAAATGAGTTATTAAAACATTTAACATTCTTAAATGTCTACGGTGCTTAAATAAGCATCTATCTATCTATCTATCTATCTATCTATCTATCTATCTATCTATCTATCTATCTCTCTCTCTCTCTCTCTCTCTCTCTCTCTCTCTCTCTCTCTCATTGTAGCACATGTCGACTTTTAAACCAATGGCATGTAGGCATGTAATTTTATAAGTTTAATATATAAAATTATAAAATAAAGACTCCCAACACCAAACCATACCTTAGCTCTGAAATCTGCTGCTGTTTTTATAAAGTCTTCACTTTAAGTTTTTACTGCCTAAATACTTCAACTAGACACCTTGTCATTTCTTTACACAAATCACTTGTGTTCAAAATATGCACATAAAACAAATTCGGAGTATTTACATCAGGCAGAGACTCATTTCCATTCTGAATGTGACAGGGTAGAACGCCCCTGTGTGTTGCTGCTGTAATGCCCAACTGGTAGTTAATTAGATGTTTAATTGGTGGTAGTATTTAAATGCTTATAAAGGAAGCGCAGAAAGGTCCGTTAATAGCTGCCCTTTCCTGTTGTCGAGTTTGTTTCCGATGCCGTGGAGTCCTTTCGCAGTTTTTCTTTGTTAATTTGGAGAGTTTCTCAGGATAGAAATTTAATTCTCAAAACTACATGTTCAACCTCCACATCATTTAGTCATTTGTGCTCATCATTCATGTCATCCAAGTTGGCGGCATGGCAGTAGCTCGCAGCGGCCGCTCCGTACCCAAAATGGTGCTACTTTCAGTTTGTAGCCCGCCTTACGCAACACATGGACGTCGGAGCAACCGGTGTACCTTTGTACAACCCCAATACGCTCAAAGAACTCAGAAATAACCCAAACAACACAATAAATGATGATCTGTGGCAGAAGCTACGTGACCTCGGCGTGCTCCGAGAACCAGACATCCAGACCCCGGCGTCGCCTGCAGCGGATGGACAGAGGAGGGGGAATCGAATGCGCTGCGTGGGACGCGGAAGCGTGGAAAGCGAGCGGGTGCTAATCCTAGGCTAAAAGCTAACCCTAGCCGGCCCGCTCTACCATCTCTACTGTTGGCAAATGTCTGCTCCCTGGACAATAAATTGGACTACTTCAGACTCCAACAAGCTACTTGGCGTAAGGACACTGCTGCGTTTTTGTGTTCACTGAGACGTGGCTGAGTGATGGAGTTCCGGACGGCACCATTCAGCTGGACGGGCTAGCCGTGTTTCGTGCCGACAGAAATGCAGCTCTGTGCGGTAAGACTCGCGGCAGCGGTCTTTGTGTTTACATCAAGACAGAATGATGTAAGAACTCTGTGCTTGTTTCTACCTACTGCTCATCGCTGCTGGAGTTTATTGTTGTGAGATGTAGACCTTTTTATTTATCCCGGGAATTCACCACCGCTATTGTGCTCGGAGTGTACATACCACCTTGCGCTAATGCTAAGGAATCGCTCAACATGCTCTATGGGACCATTAGCAAACTTCAAAACACACACCCTGACGGATTGTTTATTGTCACCAGAGATTTTAATCACAAATCTCAGGACTGTGCTTCCCAAATTTCATCAGAATGTGGACTTCGCAACCAGAGGAGAAAACACGCTGGATGTTGTTTACACAAACAAACTTTTTTCTAAACAACAAAGAATTTGGCTGTATTATCCCGACTCTATGACTAGGGAAGGATCCAAATCAATAACCCCTTGCCTCAGGAGGGTGCATAATTCTTGCTTTAGGACTAAAGCCTGTTCGGGTCCCACCAGGGTGGGACACAACCTGTTGAACCGAAGAGGAGAGGACGAGAATTAAATCAAGTAGTCCCTCTCTAATGTACGCAGGACCCACAAGATACGTCTGCCATCTCTTCCCAAGCTGCCAGGAAATCCCTAAAGGGAACCAGTCTCCCAAGGCTGACCTCTGATCCTCGCAGATCGGCTGGAGCAGTGCCCTGTAGCCGTGGGAACCTCCTGAGAGGTGGCGGATCTCCTCCATCCAGGCCAGGAGGAGCCACCGGGGCATTCAGAAGGAAAGCCCTGTCCCTGTCGGGATCTTCGCTCACAGGGTGAGCAACAGAAGCTATTCTAGAGCTGACAGGGACCGACCTACAACCTGCGCCGTACCTTGGCGACCCTGAGGGTTAGGTTGCAGCACGATGTAACTAGTAATAGTCAGCCCCAGAGCTGAAACCTTTGCCATCTCTCATAGCAGGTCAGCCTAGTATGCCTGCAACACAATCATCGTGTGGAGGCAAACCCCATCCCAACCTGTCCCTGCGTAATCCCTACCTACTAGAGCCGAAGTGGCTTTTGTAGACAATACCGAAACATTCCGTGATGCATCACCTGGGGAGAGATAGCCATTGCCAGTGTCTCATTAACCCTGTACATCTCTCCATAACCGCACTCCCTGAACCCTACTATAGTCGTGTATAGCGATGCAGGGGAAAGTACGGGCCGCATCTGGGGTCTCCCAGTACCTAGACACCTCGATGTGTGGGTCAGGAAAAACCGGTAGGCCCCGGGGGGATACTGTGCCACGGGGCGCTGGAAAAGCTAATCCAGCTTGCTGGGAACGCTTTGCTTCTGCTACTCATCGAGCCAAGCTATTACTAGTTTAGTGACAGCCCATATCTCTACCTCCAGGAGCTTCTTGAACAACACAGGCTGTGAGGAGTCTGTGGGCTTGCTAGCATCTGAACAATTTACCTCCTCGGAGGAAGAAATCCGAAGCATTTTGCATTTAAAGCTCATGGCTGCACAGATTCACACACACAGCGCTTACATGAACAACAGAAGCTAATGTCGATACCATCGCTAAGCCGTTTTGGAGCTTCCTGGTTTACGCGACGTCACCCACCGATGATGTTACGACTTGCCTATTGGCCAGATTTTACACGTGATTCAGAGCGTTCCCAAAGCGTTTTGACGCAGCTCGAGATCCTGAAAGGAAACAGTTTTTTTAACCAACTAAAACAAAATGAACCCCCCCCATCTTATTAAAGTGTACACAATAGCATGGCTATGAACCCTGGATCTTCAGAGCAGTAACCCTGAGCTACCACCTCAGGGTATTAGTGAACTATTATAACTTCAGAAGTAATCAGACCTCGTCTAAAAATAATAAATTCCCCCATTAGAAATGGTTATGCACATTATCATGTAAGCTGCAGTTATCACACCCGTAACTGAAGAACCTGACCTTGATCCCTGTCAGATGTCCAACCATAGGCCAAGATTAAACCTACCTTTTATCTTCAAGATCCTGGAAAACCTTGTAGCACAGCAGTACTGCTCATATCTGCATTACAGCATGCGTAATAGTGTATGCACAAAATTTTCTCCGGTTCTTCCTCTGTGGTATGGGCCAGGACATTCAGGATATGCTTGCTGAGAATCATCTCATATCACAAATATAAGAAATACGATGTCTTTTCACAATGCAGAAAAAAAAATAGTTTGTGGTTTTGTTAGTTGATGTTAAGAGTCCTACAACCTGAAGATTTCACCACATCACCCCTATCTCATCCACTTTACATTGGCTTTGAATCACAGATCAAATTTGGTTACAAACATTTGTTTAGTCACACCTTTGTGTGAATAGTTTTGCTTAATGTAAAGGTATGGAGAGTTCAAGAGTATCACTCGCAGTCTTAATGTTTAATTCATGCTAAAATTGTGGATGAGAGTCTTAAAGATTTTTGTGTGTGTGTGTGTGTGTGTGTGTGCAATTGAGCACAGGTGAACTCAATCACATGGTTACTGAAAGCAGTTATTATGGGAGTGCGCTGGCAAATTTAGACTGTGGCAGCCATATTTGGAGGCAGAGGTGGCTGCTAGGATTTGGAGTCTCTCAGGGGCAGCGATCTGATGCTTTTCCTCCATTACACTCTTCTCCTGTGGAAAGGATACAGTATCTCACAAAAGTACATTTCAGCAACCATTATAGTATCTTCTCAAGGGACAATACTATAGAAATTAAAACGGATATATTTTAGAGGAGTCAATGTGCAACTTGTATAGCAGTACAGATTTACTGTCCTCTTACATTAACTCAACATACAGCAATTATTGTCTAAATAGCTGCCAACAAAAGTGAGTACACCCTAAGTAATAACTTCTCTAGGTTACATATGTAACTGCAGGGACGCCGGCAGTGTGACAAGGGGACGCAGCATCTCGTTCTCTCAGTTACCCCTTAAACTCCTCATGGATGGAGCTCTGGAATGGACATCAGGGGACAGACCGGATCCTCAATGCTGTGCCCCCTTTAGGGGCCACAGCCACAACCTCCACAGCTCTGATTTGGCATGTTTTACACTGAATAACTCAACCAGGCTTGGGACCAGCACCAAGAGTGCACTGGCTTGTGCAACACTAATGGCTGGGTTCATACAAACCCACTTCAAAGCTTGCAAAAATTGCACTTAAAATTGTTAAGATTCCTTTAATTAAAACCAACTAGTTTGATATTTATATCCTTTCTCCTTTTTGAACTACACTACAATCCCCCCACCGACTCCCCGCTCTTAACAAATAACTCAGTACAGTTTACTCTAAGTAAATTATACATGAGCTACATTTTATTTTTAATTGAGTAGATTTTTAGACCAGTAACTTTACTTGTCCTTATGTAAAATCTTATTTAAGTAACAGTACTTTTACTTGAGTAGAGTATTTTATTACTTTTTCACTTCTGGTGAAGAGACTTGTTTACTTGCATGGTATGTTGTAGTGTGGTTTTGGAACATGTAAAATACGAATGTAAAATACATGTTGTGGATCGTAGCAACTGCCATCAGTACTGCAGTTATGATTATTAATTAAATAACATTTAGTTGATGTAAATGCTATAAATGTAATTACACTCACTATGGTTCAATATAAAATAATTATTGATAAAATAATGCAGTTATAACAACTACAAAATAGTGACAAAAGTTTCTTTTTTTTTTTTAAACAGACCTTATTATGTAGATTTTTATTGACTGGAGAAAACAAAAAATTAAACCAACTTAATAATATATTGCATTTAATAAATGTTATATAGCTAAAAAATTAAATTGCAGAAATATTGGAAAGCATATTATATTGACATTTTCAAAGTGCACATTTTATAATGCATACAATTCTAAATGCCTTAGAGAAGGACCACCCCTATCTCATCCACTTTACATTGGCTTTGAATCACAGATCAAATTTGGTTGAAAACATTTGTTTAGTCACACCTTTGTGTGAATAATTTTGCTTAATGTAAAAGTCTGGAGCGGTCAAGGATATCACTCACTCTCTTAATCAATGTTTAATTCATGCTCAAATTTTGGATAAGAGTCTCTCACAGATTTAGTGTGTGTGTAAATGAGCACAGGTGAACTCAATCACATGGTTACTGAAAGCAGTGATTATGGGAGTGCTCTCAGTGATCTCAGACTTTGGCAGCCATATTTGGAGGCAGAGGTGGCTTCTAGGATGTGGAGTCTCTCAGGGGCAGAAAGCTGATGCATTTCTTTCA
Source organism: Silurus meridionalis (assembly GCF_014805685.1). Lineage (NCBI taxonomy): Eukaryota > Metazoa > Chordata > Actinopteri > Siluriformes > Siluridae > Silurus > Silurus meridionalis. Next base: position 15,271,397 of record NC_060911.1, read on the forward strand.
TTACAATGTTGTCCTGATGAAAGGATACACTGTCTCACATAAGTGAGTACATTTCAGCAACCATTATAGTATCTTCACAGGGGACAAAACTATAGAAATTCAACTTATTTATAATTTTTTATAATAACTTATTTATAAAGAGATTCCTTCAATTAAAAACAACTAGTTTGAGATTTATATCCCTTGTCCTTTTTGAACTACACTACAATCCCCCACCCGACTGTTGCTCTTAAAAAAATAACTCAGTAAATTTTACTCTAAGTAAATTATACATGAGCTACTTTTTACTTTTAATTGAGTAGATTTTTAGACCAGTAACTTTACTTGTCCTTACGTAAAATCTTATTTAAGTAACTTATATTTAAGAACGGCAGCTGTACTTACTGTACACATACGACTGTGTGGCCACTTCCAACTCCATCACCATCATCAAGTTTGCTGATGACACTGTTGTGGTGGGCCTGATCTCCAACAACGACGAGACGGCCTACCTACAGGGGGTTAAAAACCTGGAGAGATGGTTCCAGGAGAACCTTCTCCTGAATGTCATCAAGACTAAGGAGTTGATCGTGGACTTCAGCACGAAGCAGTAGCAGTCATACCAACCGCTAAAACGAAAACGAAAGCGATTGAACCAGGGGCCAAAACTCAAAACACACTTGAGGTCGTGGCCCAAACAGGACAAACATTTATTGAACACACTAAAACAAAATGTTTTTTTTTTTTTACATAAATATGAATAAAAACAGACAGGAATATTATTCCAGAATTAATCAACTTAAACTTTAATATAATAATTTAATATTTTGCTCTCCATAAAAATATCTCCAGTCAAACACCAGACGTCTCACAGCTTCATCATGCAGCTCTTCAGAAACTCTCCCTCAGTAAATAACCTGCTGATGAGACTCTGATTTCTCCTCTGTTTTCACACCAGCTTCACTTTGTGATTTTGCTCTGGTGAAAAACATCTGCTGAAATGTCAGATTCTTCTTTAACTCTTCTACTTTCTGGATCTTCTCCTCTGCATTCAGGTTTTTCAGCTTCTCCTGATGTTTTGTCTCGTAGTTCCGTCTCAGATTCAATTCCTTAATTACAGTCACATTCGTTTCACTAATAACACACGTCCATCTAATCAGAAACCCATCTGTTTTGAAAGGCGCTGTTTCACAATAACTGTACAATAGGGTTAAATACATCAACAGAAGCTCGACTTGATTGACGCTGGAATGTTCTCAGGTAGTCTAGTGTTCAGTAAGGCAGCTGAAGCGCGGCATTATGGGATCTGTAGTTTGTGTTATCAGCGCTTCATATCGCGGCACATTAATAACAATAATAATAGATCTATATAAAGCTAAAAGCTAAAAATTAGAAATTGCACAATAGTGGAAAGTATATAATATTTGAAATGTTCAAATACACACAGGTTGTTAAGTTGCATCATCATTTTCAAAAATTAAATATAAATGATTTACTACATAATTGATTTACTACAACAGTAAACATGTAACAGTAAACTATGTTCATTGTACATGTTCAACATTTAGGCATTACAGGCCGTGCTTTTTTTTTCTTATAGAAGATATTCCCATCTGGTTGCAACTTCCAGGACAGTGTGATGTTCTTGAACATGACATGTTCCTCCAGTTTCTTTTTCATCTGAAGATCAGATTCAGGATTTAATCATTAAAACATACAAGAAAATGATATTAGAGCAGCATTCTTGAGAATAACTAAAATGTGTGCAGGTGAGCAGTAAGAAAGTGGAAACTCACCAAATTTCAGGGACTCACCTGCTCTAAAATGGACGACTGCACAGCAGGATCAAACACACTTCCATCAGACTTCACCTGCAGCCTCATCACCTGTTTTCTCACGGGGGAATCTACAAAATAAACACATACATTGTTCTTTCCCATTTTCTTTTACTTGGAATTTTTCTTATGTGGTTGTTCTGAAATGAAGCCAATAAAATCCAGTCATGTTCATAAAATTTATGCTGCATTTGTGGTATTTTGTTTTGTGAACTTTAATCCTTCATATTAGGCATCATTTCAATTATGAATAAGGCTGTTTGTGGTTTTAGTTCATTTGAGTAACAGGTATTTACTGTTACTTACTGGTGTAACAGAAGAAATAGTACTGAGAAGTGCATGGGTCATCAATCAGGGAATACAGCCCTTTATAGAATGCTCCACAGTTATCTGAGCCATAGTAATTATTGGGTTGTCCATTATACCATGGGAGGTTTGAAGTCTTGGTGTTGTTTAACCACTTCCACGTCTCTCTGTACAGCCCAAACCAGGAATCCCCCTGGATAGTCGTCACCTGTGTTATGAAGTCATTATCTGAGCTGGTAAGAGAGCTGGAGAAGTCTGTGTGATGTGTTCGGCAGTAAGTCTGAGCTCCAGCCCAGTTTAGCAGAGGACTAGCCACACCGATAAACCTGTCAGCTCCACTGAGATTATCTGGGAATAAGAATAAAAAAATTAATAAAAAAAAAAATATATATATATATATATATATATATATATATATATATATATATATATATATATACATATATCCACACACATTCAGTATATCATCTTTTGCATTTTTTATTATTACTTTTTCATTTTTATTTTGAACTTCAGCAACCACAAACCTTTTAAGCAGAAGTTAAGACCAGTTTCACCTGACAATTTTTTTCCATGAACCAAGAGAAAATCAGTGTGCACCCTGAACCACACACTGTATACCAACAGGCTTAGATCCTGAGAATCACCTGTTGCAGTGACCCCATAACTTGAACATGAGACTTTTAATTTTTCTATTAAATTGAACTTTCCTTTTTTTTGATGACATTCTTGGAATCTTAGTGCTTGCTTATGGTCTAATGTATTATTTCATAGATTAAAAAAACTACAGCTGAAACAAGTGTGGGAAATTCGCTTGGATGAAAGAGATCAAATTGTATTTACCCTCTGCAGACCACAAACAGTTAATAAAAAGGAAATTAAAATAAAAATGTAATTTTTAAATCTGAGCAACCTGGTACCAAATGAACTACATTCCAGTACTGGTCTGCAAACTGGTGCTTGGGGACCCCTGAGTTACAGTACAATTTTATTGTTGTATGAAGAAAGGTTGAGGGAATGATTAAGGCCTCCAAAACTAGTCACATCACAATCTCGATAATGAGAAAGACTCACCGTCGTAGCATATGAAAGGCTTTAGATCTGCACATGGTTTATCAGCCCAGTATCCAGTTGTATTCATTATTACACAACACGATTCTTCCCCATAGTTATTATTCGGCTCTCCAGGCATCCAATTGGTAAAAATGCTGTTCTTCAGCAGGACCTCATTTAAGGACCAGCGCCAACTATTGACATCATTGTACAATCCGATCCAGGCAGATGTGGCCAGTTTTTGTCTTGCTGACTCTTTCTTAAATTGTAAAGAATCAACATCAGTGATGATGATTGCCAGGTCAGTGTACATCATCCTGCAGTAATTCTGTGCATTAGACCACGACTTCTTTGTTAGGATCAGGTAATAATTGCGTGAAATCTCTTGCGGGACGGATACGTCCAATAGTATAAGACCTGTTGGCGATAATCTGTTATAGATTATTCTAAACATTTTTGATATCATTCAGCATGCACTGGAAGAACTTTACAGATGAAGTTCACCACAAATGAAGAATCAATTCTACAACCCAAATTCAGAAAAAGGTTAAAGGAGAATACAGAAGGGTGTCAAATTAGCAAGTTTAAGAGAAAACACACGCACAAATAAAGCGAGCTTTTTGAATGTATCAGTAATGTTTTTAACTATAAGACTGGAAGATTGTGCTAATAAATAAAATCATTTAGAAGTAAAACACATGGAAAAATATATATTTTGAAATACTTCAACAAATATGAGAGTTAGATATGAATGATAATGTGGTGTGCATGACAACTCTAAATATGGGCCCTGTGTGTGTTTTTGTGTGTGTGTGTGTATATGTGCTTATAAATATACTTACCATTGAGATAAAGGGTAAGAAAAAGTATCTTCATCATGAATAAACACGTGGTCACTGTGGGGTTAAAATGAGTTATTAATACATTTAACAGTGTTAAATGTCTACGGTGCTGAAATAAGCATCTATCTATCTATCTATCTATCTATCTATCTATCTATCTATCTATCTATCTATCTATCTATCTATCTATCTATCTATCTATCTATCTATCTATCTATCTATCTATCTATCTATCTATCTATCTATCACATTGTAGCACATGTCGACTTTCAAACCAATGGCTTGCAGCCATGGAATTTTATAAGTTAAATATATTTTAAAATTATAAAATAAATGCCACCCAACACCAAACCATACCTTAGATCGGAAATTTGCTTCTGTTTCTATAAAGTCTTAGTTTTCACTGCCTAAATACTTCAACTATACACCTCGTCATTTCTTTACACAAATCACTTGTGTTCAAAATATGCACATAAAACAAATTTGGAGTATTTACATCAGGCAGAGACTCATTTCCATTCTGAATGTGACAGGGTTGAATGCCCCTGCGTGTTGCTGCTGTAATGCCCAACTGGTAGTTAATTAGATGTTTAATTGGTGGTAGTATTTAAATTCTTATAAAGGAAGCACAGAAATGTCCGTTAATAGCTGCCCTTTCCTGTTGTCGAGCTCGTTCCTGGTGCCGTGGAGTCCTTTCGCTTTTACAGTTTTTCTCTGTTAATTTGGAGCGTTTTTCAGGTCAGAAATAAAATTCTCAAAACTACATGTTCAACCTCCACATCATTTAGTCATTTGTGCTCATCATTAAAACATTTTCTCGTTGATTTGATAAAATTGCGAATGCTTTGGTAGATTCATTTATTCGATTGTGTACAAGTGTCTGCTGTTTCCTTCATTATTTATTGTTTATGTTCATGTTGATCAAAATCTGTTATACTGGTTTCATCTGAATAGTTCTGACCCACAAAACATCTCAGCTTCAGTTCATTACATGATTCATTGAATACTAAATGATTAAATCAGTTGTCAGAATCTGTCATTTAAAATTTTTATTAAACTTTTGTTTTGTAAACGTGTTGAATTGAAGAATTGTGTCACTAATGAAGGCGAGTGAATGGCATCAAATCAACCAATAGTCAATTAGTCAAAGTGAATACAGACAGAGCAAAACAAAGAAGTATAAACCAATGGCCTTGTTTTCTGCATAAAACATTCCCTACAACACCACTGGAGGGGCCTCATATGGAGAAAACCAAGCGGAATCACGTTGGAAGGTGGTTCTCTGCACCGGACCACCTGAAGCTCTGACCGAGCTAATACCAACCAGTCATCAATAAAGTTCAGAATGCGGATGCCCTGAAGCCGTATCGGGGCTAGAGACGCATCCATGCACTTTGTGACGGTGCGGGCCATTCCAAAGGAAATGACCTGATTTTGGTAAGCTTTTCCCCCGAAAGCAAACCTTCAGGAACCTCCAGTGAGCAGGAAGGATGGCTATGTAGAAATCGGCATTTCTTAGATCTATTCTCACTTATAAAGCACTAAATGGTTTGGCTCCCATGTATCTATCCAGTCTTTTAACACGCTACAATCCGCCACGCTCCCTGAGATCTCAAAACTCTGGGCTTCTAGTAGTTCCTAGAATAGCAAAGTCCACTAAAGGTGGTAGAGCATTTTCACATTTAGCTCCTAAACTCTGGAATAGTCTTCCTGACGGTGTTCGGGGCTCAGACACACTCTCCCAGTTTAAGTGTAGATTAAAAACATATCTTTTTAGCAAAGCCTACACATAACATACGTCTCACATCATAACCTTGTGCTCCAGAACATCTGATCACATGCACATTATCAACTTGTGCTGTTAATATCATGAACAGCAGCTATGCTAATTCCTCTCCACTGCTTCTCTTTCTCTCCCCATCCCGAGACACCCTGAGGTTTGGCCAGCTCCAGTCACCTCCCACCTCGTGATGATTACGGACCTTTGAAGAAGTAGATGCCGAACTCACAAACATCCCGAACCATCTAGAGACGTACCAGTGCCATTTGGATCCCGCTACATGTGTGGAGTTTTGACATTGGACCTCCTGGAGTGTTTAAAGGCTCTGGCATGGAGAAGCTGATGCTGGATCTGTGGTGATCACAAATGCTGAGCTCATAAAACTCGGAGCTACTAACCATATAGACTGTATAAGACTGCAGAAAGAACATCACTTATAATCTTATACTCCAGTAATCATGTTAGTTCTCACTGTCCAGTGTTCTTTATTGTTGAAAGATTTATGATCAAACTCTTGATGTCACCCAGATGAGGATGGGTTCCCTTTTTGAGTCTGGTTCCTCTTAAGGTTTCTTCCTCATAACATCTAAGGGAGTTTTTCCTTGCCACAGTCGCCACGGCTTGCTCATCAGGGACAAATTCACACCATTCACCATCACTGTTGATTTGTGTAATGCTGCTTTGAGACAATGTCTGTTGTGAAAAGCGCTATACAAATAAACTTGACTTTACTTGACTATTGTGACAAACCAGTCTTCGGACTTGATCTGTGACATGCCCTACTGAGAGTAAGCATCCTGATCCAGAGCTTTGTGAGTGAGCAGTTCAAGGAGAGTAGATCTAGGATCGGCCTCAATCCACCGTGTCCTTCTTTCGAAACAATGAAGCACTTGCCATATTAGCCCGACCAAATCGATGGCCCCTTGCCTCAGGAGGGTGCATACTTCTTGCTCCAGGACTAGAGCCTGCTCGGGTCCCACCAGGGTGGGACACAACTTGTTAAACTGGAGATTAGCGGGATGCAGGACGCAGGAAAAGCTCATTCAACTCGGTGGAAACGCTTTGCTTCTGCTACTCAGTGAGCCAAGCTATCACTAGTGTAGTGATGGCCCATGTCTGTACCTCCAGGAGCATTTTGATTAACACAGGGTTTGCTGGCATCCGAAAAATTTCCCTGCATGGAAAAAGAAATATGGAGCATCTCGTTACATGCACCGGAAGAAGGAACCGCCAAAGCAGTGCTGTTCCCCCGGGAGCATGGACAACGCGTGGCGTTCCCAAATCGTTTTGATGCAGCTCGAGCTCCTGAAAGGAAACAGTATTTTTAACAAACTAAAACAAAATGAACCCCCCATCTTATTAAAGTGTACATGTCTTCAAAGATATGAAAGGCGATTAAACCTTCCTTTTATCTTCAAGATCCTGGAAAACCTTGTAGCACAGCAGTTCTGCTTATATCTGCATTACATCATGCGTATTAGTGTATGCACACAATTTCCTCCGGTTCTTCATCTGCGGTATGGGCCAGGACATTCAGGATATGCTTGCTGAAAATCGTCATATATCGCAAATATAAGAAATATGATGTCTTTTCACAATGCAGAAAAAAAAAAAGTTTGTGGTTTTGTTAAATTTAGGTTTTGCAGTGCATTACTTTCCTGATGTTAAAAATTCTTACTACAACCAGAAGATTTCAACACATCACCCCTATCTCATCCACTTTACATTAGCTTTGAATCATAGATTAAATTTGGTTACAATCATTTGTTTAGTCACACCTTTGTGTGAACAGTTTTGCTTAATGTCTGGAGAGGTCAAGGAGATCACTCACAGCCTTAATGTTTAATTCATGCTAAAATTGTGGATAAGAGTCTCTTAAAGATGTGGTGTTTGTGTAAATGAGCACAGGTGAAATCACATGGTTACTGAAAGCATTGATTATGTAAGTGCTCTGGCAAACTTAGACTGTGGCAGCCATATTTGGAGGCAGAGGTGGCTGCTAGTATTTGGAGTCTCTCAGGGGCAGAGATCTGATGCTTTTCCTCCGATACAATCTCCTCCTGAGGAAAGGATACACTATCTCACATAATTGAGTACATTTCAGCAACCATTATAGTATCTTCTCAAGGAACAATACTATAGAAATGAAATTGGATATATTTTAGAGGAGTCAACGTGCAGCTTGTATAGCAGTAAAGATTTACTGTCCTTTTAAAATAATTTAACATACAGCCATTATTGTCTAAATAGCTGCCAACAAAATTGAGTACACCCTAAATAATACCTTCTCTAGGTTACATATGTAACTGCAGGTATGCCAGCAGTGTGACAAGGGGACGCAGCATCTCGTTCTCTCAGTTACCCTTTAAACGGCGCCAACCGTTTTGCGAACTGTTCCATGCAGTGAACAGACGCCATCTCGCCGCATACTACCTCCTCATGGATGGGGCTCTGGAATGGACCAGACCTCCACAACCTCCACAGCTCTGATTTGGCACGTTTTACACTGAATGTCCTTCATAACGCAACCAGGCTTGGGACCAGCACTAAGAGTGCACTGGCTTGTGCAACACTACAAACCCACTTCAAAACTTGCAAAAATTTCACCTAAAATTGTTGAGATTCCTTCAATTAAAAACAACTAGTTTGATATTTATATCCTTTGTCCTTTATGGACTACATTACAATCCCCTCACCCGACAAATAACTTAGTAAAATTTAATGGAAACTCTGGAAAAGATAACAAATAATTTGCCCATATTAAAGCGTATCCTGTAATTAGCATCACAGGTGTCTTCAACCTTGTAATTAGTCAGTCCACCTATTTAAAGGGTAAAACCTTTTCATTGACAAGCAGGTTAAAGGTAAAGGCTATATGACCATCTCCAAGCAGCTTGATGTTGATTCTGAAGCTTAAGGTCCACGGGACTGTAGACAAACCTCCCTGGAAAAATTGGTGACATATTGAAGAGACGTACAATACGAATGGTAACCAAAGTGTCCAAAACAACTTCCAAAAAGATTAGAGGTGAAGACTATAATTTGTGACTTGTGAATCATGTGATTAATATTGAGTTGCTACACAGAAACTGTACACTTACTTGATTTAAATGATTATAAAGTACAATGTTTATAACAGGCGAAAACTAAATGAACCCCACATCATATAAAAGTGTACACATGTCTTAAAAGATATAAAAGGCGCACAGACTCTTACAGAGCACGTAACTGGACATCAGGAAATTTACACAGCACTCCATCACAGAACTGGATCATATGATTGGTATTTGCTTTGTAGATCACAAGTACCCAGTACACCGAGCGGGTTTGTGCTTGCTGAAAATCGTCTCATATCGCAAATATAAGAAATATGCAATGCAATAAAAAACTAAACTCGTTCATGGTTTTGTTAACTTTAGGTTTTGCAGTGTCTTACTTTCCTGATGTTAAGAGTCCTTACTACAACCAGAAGATTTCACCACATCACCCCTATCTCATCCACTTTACATTGGCTTTAAATCAAAGATCACATTTGGTTGAAAACATTTGTTTAGTCACACCTTTGTGTGAACAGTTTTGCTTAATGTAAAGGTCTGGAGAGGTCAAGGAGATCACTCACTCTCTCAATGTTTAATTCATGCTCAAATTGTGGATAAGAGTCTCTCACAGATTTAGTGTGTGTGTGTGTAAATGAGCACAGTTGAACTTAATCACATGGTTACTGAAAGTAGTGATTATGTAAATGCTCTCAGTGATCTCAGACTGTGGCAGCCATATTTGGAGGCAGAGGTGGCTGCTAGGATTTGGAGTCTCTCAGGGACAGATATCTGATGGTTTTCCTTCATTACAATCTCGTCCTGAGGAAAGGATACACTATCTCACAAAAGTGAGTACATTTTAGCAACTATTATAGTATCTTCTCACGGGACAAAACTATAGAAATTCAGAACTTATTTATAATTATAAAGAGATTCCTTCAATTAAAAACAACTAGTTTGAGATTTATATCCCTTGTCCTTTTTGAAATACACTACAATCCCCCACCCGACTGTTGCTCTTAAAAAATAACTCAGTAAATTTTACTCTAAGTAAATTATACATGAGCTACTTTTACTTTTAATTGAGTAGATTTTTAGACCGGTAACTTTACTTGTCCTTACGTAAAATCTTATATTTAAGTAACTTATATTTAAGAATACCTGCTGTGCTTACTGTACACATACGACTGTGTGGCCACTTCCAACTCCACCACCATCATCAAGTTTGTTGACGACACTGTTGTGGTGGGCCTGATCTCCAACACCGACGAGATGGCCTACCTACAGGGGGTTAACAAGGAGGAACAACCGTCTCCTGAACGTCAGCAAGACTAAGGAGTTAATAGTGGACTTCAGCATGAAGCAGGAGCAGTCATACCAACCGCTGAACATCCACAGGACCCCACTGGAGAGAGTGGACAGTTTCCGGTACCTAGGTGTTCACATCACACAGGATCTGTCTTGGTCCTGTCACACCAACACCCTGGTGAAGAAGGCCCGGCAGCATCTGTACCATCTGAGACGCTTAAGGGACTTTAAACTTCAATCTCAGGTGATAAAGATTTTCTCCACCTGCACCATTGAGAGCGTTCCGATGGGTAGCATCACTTCCTGGTTCGGGAACAGCACCATGCAGGACAGACGAGCCCTCCAGAGGGTTGTGCGTTCAGCTGAACGTTCGGAGTTTAAACCAGGAAACACCCAGGATCTAAAAACTGGTCCACTCTCTCCATCATCACACTTCATTTCTTTACATATTTTTCTACTAAAATTTTTTATACTTTTTTAAACCCAAGACCCTAATTCCAGGGCCTGAAAAATGCCATGACTGCATTAGCCCCACAAGCTGAAGGACCTGGAGCACTTACATTTCCAGCTCCTACCGTTCGTGGTAAATGGTGCACATTAGAATGTTGACCTGCCCCGACTCGTCCTGTCCGGTCCTATCCGTTGGAACCACCCCTAATGGATTAGGAGGGTTCAGGGAGGAAGACCTTACCAGGGGTACCAACTCAACATTGGACATATCTATTAATGCCGGAGGATCATCAGCAAGCACGATGGATCTGGCCTTGCAATGCTCCCCCCATGAGCTAATGGTGGAACCTCAGAAACCACATATGCCAGGTCCCCATCTAATTCTATCTCGGGCTCCAAAGGCACTGGTGATTCATCTGGACCCTCAGAGAGGTCATCTGCTACCACCTCCCCTTGGGCTCGAGGTTTCAATGCAGACCGATGAATGTGCCGAACTCGACTCAGGTCACTTACCAGAGCTACTGTATACACGGAACCACCAGACAGAGGAGCTTTAACCACCTGATATACAGTGGAGCTCCATAGATCATGTATCTTATGTCGACCCCGGACCCCATAGTTTTTCAGATAAACCAACTGGCCCTTCCGCAACGGCAGCTCTTTTACTCGTTGATCATGTCCTGCATTACGCCGGCCTGCAGCCGCTCTCGGGCACCATCAACCACCACCTGCAGCTGTGCCTAATGCTCCTCTATCCACTTGTGGACTCGACCTGTTACAGGTTCTCGTACCTGACCGAGCAGGAAATCTATAGGCAACCTTGGCTCTTGCCCAAACATTAAAAAGAAAGGCGACTCACCAGTAGCTTGGTAAGGAGTGGTGTTGTAACAAAACACCACCTGGGCTAGGCAAGATGCCCAATCTCTCTTCCGATCGGTGGGCAAGGTTCGCACCAAATTGTTTAAGGTCCAATTGAACCGCTCACACTGGCCGTTGCCGGCCGGATGGTATGGGGTGCTGCGTGACCTTCACACCTCATACAGGCTGCACAACTGTTGAATCAGGCTGGACTCAAAATTGCGGCCCCAAATTTAAAGAACCACTCCTCTACCAGGACACCGCTCACACTTTTGCACCCACTGAGCCACATCTGCGGACATACCTGGCCAGTAGCAGCATTGCCGTACCAGCTCCAAGGTCCGTTCAACACCTTGGTGTCCATGCTGCTGATGTAAAGAAGTTAACACCTCTGGCTGTAAAGAAACTGGCACGACAACCTGAAGCACTGTCATCCCTCCATCGGGCCGGAAAGCCCTACGATATAATAGGCCCTCTTGCTCTACTAACCGGTCCCATTGCCGGAGAAGTGTAATCACTGGCTTAGCAAGATTCCGTCGCTCCTGCAGGCCTGCCCGCTGCCCTTGCCGCCAAAACCTCAAGGCTTCCCCTACCACTGGGTCTGCCTGCTGTAAAATGCTAATCTCAGGTGCCGAGCGACTGGGCCAAGCCTGCATCGCATGCAAAGTGGTAACCTCCGCTTGTCCTACGATCACTGCTCGCCGCAAAAGCTCAGGCACCACAGCCCCTAACTGCCCACTACCATTAGCCTCCGATTGCACAGTTGTTAATCACGACAGCGCATCGGCATTTTGATTGGTTCTGCCCGCCCGGTCCTGAATCACATCAAGGCAAATCAAAGGCAGCCAACTCAGCAGCCCACCTTTGCTCGGTAGCACCTAACTTGGCTGTAGCCAGATGACTTAGTGGGTTGTTATCTGTACGTACGACACACTCATGTCCCAACAGATATTCACGAAATTTCTCAGCCATGGCCCACTTAAGGACCAAGAATTCGAGCCTCATCGAACTATAAGTGGCCGTATTCCGTTCTGCAGGCCGAAGACTGCGGCTAGCGTATGCGACGGGTCTAACCTTCCCTTCAACTTCCTGCGACAACACAGCTCCGAGCCCTGCATAACTGGCATCAACCTCCAATATAAAAGGCCGCGTAAAGTCTGCATACGCCAACACTGGTGCAGTAGTAAGCTTTCGTTTCAAAGATTGAAATGACTACTCACATTGTGGAGACCACAGCACTGCCAACAAAACGCCTATAGTAACTGGCAAACCCCAGGAAAGTCCGCAGCTCGGCCACTGTCACAGGACAAGGCCACTGAGCCATGGCCTCAACCTTACCCGGGTCTGTTGCTACTCCCGAGGCAGAGATTACATGCCCCAAATATGTAACCTTTTCCTGAAAGAACGCGCATTTTTCCAGTTTTACCTTGAGGCCTTCAGCCCTTAAGCGACTCAGCACCATCCTTAACCGCTCTAAATGCTGTTGCACTGACGAAGAAAACACAATAATGTCATCCAAGTACAACAAAACAGACTGGTGCCGCTGGTCACCAAAGAGCCGCTCCATCAGGCGCTGGAACGTACTTGGCGCATTGCACTAACCAAAAGGCATCCGATTCCATTCGAATAACCCAAATGGCGTGCAAAAGGCAGTCTTGAGACGGTCAGATTCAGAGACGGGAACTTGGTTATACCCGCTGGCCAGATCTAAAGTGGAAAACCAGTGGGCACCAGTTAATAAATCGAACGTCTCCTCAATCCGAGGTAACGGAAACGCATCCTTACGCGTTTTGGAATTAAGCTGACGGTAGTCAACGCACATTTGTAAGCTACCGTCCTTCTTCTTAACTAACACGATGGGGGAGGCATATAGGTTGCAACTCTCCCGGATGATTTGTGAGTCTAACAACTAACTGATGTGGGTCTTAACCACTTCATACTAGGATGGTGGAATACGTCGGTACCGCTGCCGGACTGGAATGTTGTCGGTTAGGGGAATCTCGTGGGAGAGTAGGTTGGTACAACCCAGGTCTCCTTCGTGTAACGAGAACACATTTTGATACTCACGAAGGAGAGCCCTAACCTGCACCTGTTCCTTGACCGACAGTCCTCCTAAATCAACCGACTCTATCTGCTTCAACATATCCGATGTATCACAAGAGGCCACCTGCGCGATCACGGTTGAGACCTCGGTCAATCCATTTGGTAGCCCCACTAAATATACCTCCCTTAGCATTCCAATAACCGTAGTGGGATACAATACTACGTCGACGGTACCGACATTTATGACAGGGACCAAGACAGTCCCCCCTCTCACCTGTACTAAAGAGGGTGAAGCCAATAGTCCCGCAGGCAACCGGTCTCGGTGGGCTCAAACAACATGGTCTTACCAGCGAGCAAGGAGGAACAGGTGGCCGTGACGAACATCAAAGTGCCACCAGAAATGCGGCATACCCTATGCCCACTTACCTTTACATTATTCCCATGGTCAGCAGCGCAGACAACTTGTTGGCAATTTTAAAATACTTGGGTCATATTTTCATCCTCGACCACACTTAGCAACTCGAACAAATTGGATCCGTGTCGACCGAACAGCTCCTGATAACAACGACTAAGCACATTCATGCCCAAAATACCAGGCATGTCTGTGCCACTGCCCAGAGGATCACGGACCACCAACACTCCACAATTAGGGATTTTACTACCACACAGTTCAATATCCAATTCGAGATAGCCAATATACGGAATTTCCAGTCCATTCGCTGCGCGGAGCTGCAGTTAGTGACATGACTGCAAACGATCCGAGCCCCAAGGCTCAAACCCCAACCGGAAACAAGATTCCATGATGGTATACACCGTGGAACCAGTATCTACCAGACAGGGCACTGAGACCCTTAAATCCCTTAAATAGGGAAAACACACTTTAATCAGCCGATTGTTAAAGCCCATATCGTTAATAATGCCGTCAGCATCAACACATACCTGTACGGCGACCCACGAGGCAAGGATGCAGACTTTTAATAAGCACGTCTTCCTAAACACTTAGCGGCTTCCCCACAAAGCTCCTCAGTCCACCATTAAGGACTGTTCGAGCAGTAATAGCAGTCATAAGCTATCTTTGGGAAAAAGAATATTGATCAGCCATCAAATTAAATCCAGTTACTTATTTTGACTGGGTCCTTCTTGTCACTAAAACTGCTTTGACCCATCAAAGCCTGAACACCACAAAAATTCAGAAATATCAGAAGATGACTTATGTTCTATAAATTGTGAGTTCGGGCCTCAATAGATCAGACATGCTTGGCAAGCATATACCACATACACTCGATCGGACCAAGAACAAGGGACTTTGGAGGCAGAGTCAACACTATCAAAGTTACCCAGGTTCTTAGATTGTTTTATTTAGTTATAAAATTCTCCTGTATTAATATATTACTTTTTTAGGTGAAGCAGAAACTGGCACAACATGGCATGTTGGGGATCTCGACAGTGACCTGGAAGTTGCAGCCAGATGGAAACATTTTCTCCAAGAAAAAAAATGTGAATGTGCAAGACTTTGATTGATCTGTGCAATAAAAATATAACAATTATATAAGGTATATTGATAAAACTTCATTTTTTTAGTAGTTTTTCTGCCTGTTGAAGAAAAAAACATTTGTAGCTATAAGGCAGTTAATAATCTTGCTAATGTATTTATATTGAGATTGTATGACACTTGAATGGATCACAGGGCAACTCCATGTAACTATGTGAGCTACAGTGAGCTTTATGAATGAGGGGCTAGCTGTGGGATCGGAAAACAAATCCTATACAATATATATATAAATATATACACACTCACCGGCCACCGGCTACTAGTACCGGGTTGGACCCCCTTTTGCCTTCAGAACTACTTTAATCCTTCGTGGCATAGATTCAACAAATGCTGCATTTCAACACTAATTTCCAGCTGCACAACATGGCTCGAAGCCAAACATCTGACTGACTGAACCCCCAGAGAAGCTAAGTGGTGTGTTTTTTCTATTTTTTTTTAACTAATATATAACCTGTTCTTAGTACAGATTGACATAAAAAAAGTGTTTCCCTGAAAATCAGAACACTATGTTTGCTAGCTGTTTATTTTATGACTAGCAGTAGAGTACAGATCCACACACATACCAAAACACACTGGATATTCAGAACAGGATCAGTAGAAATCAGAGTTAAATCAGTGCTTTATCAGTGCTTCTGAAACAGTGTATTATTAAACGTCAAGAGCAGACTGTTCACCTGCTGCATATGTTGCTTCTGTCTTGGTAACTGTTGTCTAATGGTAGTGTCCCCTTCCAGTAGCTCCTTGCTCATCCACACTACAACACTCTGTTCAGGAACGAGTGGAGAACCTGACTCAAAAACTCAGGGTGTTGACCATCAAACTGCCCAGATCTCAGATAAAAAATAAAAAAGGCTTTATGAGTACCTCCTAATATCAGATCGCTTCCCCTTGTGTGCTGAACTTTAAAAGTACCTCCTAATATCATATAGCTCCCCCTTGTGTGCTATCAAGGCCAATTTCATTATATGTTATTTTCTGGTTTTGTTTTAAAAGATAAAACTGCCAGGAGCACCGTCACTAAGTGTGGGTGTTGGTGATACAGTGGTAAAACTCCTGCCTCTGGGCTCAGAGGTTGCTGGTTTGATTTTAGCTAACTCTGCTCTTTACTGATGCTTATTTTGACTTGCAGGTTGCGAAAAAATCAAGTTTCAAAGATGAGCAGCTTGTAAGAGTTCCTGTGGCTCTTACGGCTGAGCGCGGACGCTAATTCAAACCCTGATAGAGACTCTAAGGGATAAGCATGTAAACTTCCAGGAACATTGGCAAAATTGTAAAGAAAGTTTGGATGTTATGATGACCAGGTTGAAAAATCTTTATATTGCAAAACTAAGTCTTCAAGCTCCATAAGCCTCTAGTACTCCTGCTCTGGACCTGGTGGGGGTGGAGGGAAGCAGTGCAGATATACCCCCACATTTTGGTAATGCTCTCCAGCTTTTTTTTTTACCCTCAATTAAGCATCCAGCCACTTTTGGCTTGCAAGCTGTCTTTACACATATCCAGCCACTGTTTCCGGAAAATTTTACACTCCTGCGCTGGGGTCCGTGCCAGGGCTTGAACCAGCAACCTCTTGCACAAGAGGCAAAGCTCATCCAGCTGAGCCACAGGAGTTCATGTAAGCAGCTTGGTTTTTTTTTCCAAGATCTTGTAACCCAGATCTAAAACAAGGACGCAAATTGAAGGAAAAATAATGAACTAAAAGGATGAGTTAAATTCCAACCTGAAACATCTTGCTCGAGAGGAAAAGCTCATCCACACGAGCCATAGGACCTTGTACAAACATTTTTTAAAGGTCTTTTAACCCAGATCTTATGTTAATAAGATGGATGGATGTCAAAATAAACATTAGAACATGGCAGCAGAAGCTGGACTCAAACCAGCAAACTCTGAAGCTTAAGGTAAGGATTTTACCACTGAACCACCAAGACCCACATACAACAACACTGCCCCTGGCACTTTTATCTTAGAAAATTACATCCCAAAACGTAATACATAAATAAGCCAGAACTTTAAAAGTACCTCCTAATATCACACTTGTGTGCTATCAAGGCCATGATTTTACACAACCTCTAAAGGAGTGCTGTGGTATCTGGCACCAAGACTTCAGCAGCAGAGCCTTTAAGTCTTTTGGGTGTGAGGTGAAACCTATTTACCAGACACTTGATTGGACTGAGATCTGTGCAGTTTGAAAGTCAACACCCTGAGTTTTTGAGTAAGGTTCTCCTGAACAGACTGTTGAAGTGTGGATGTGCATGGAGCTACTGGAAGAGGACACTGCCATTAGAGAACAGTTATCATACAATGGTCAGGTTGAGACTCAAACCCAAAACCTTCCAGCCAGAAGTCCAACATCTTAACCATTGAGCCACTAAGTACCTCTGTAATGGCCCTTCAAGATTTAGATATTGATCCTGAGCTCTACTAGCAGAAGAGCCCCTGTAGCACCAACTGCTAAAGAAGTTCATGCTGGTTCTACACACCCTTAATTTTTGAGTCATGTTTCTACAGCCATTCTTGAACAGAGTTTTGCAGTGTGGATGTTCAGGGAGCTGCTAGAAGAGAACACTGCCATTAGAAAGCAGTTACCATGAAGGGAGGAAAAAAACATCTGCAACTCACCTGCAATTCAGCTTCTTCTTACATATCCATTGACAGTGTTGGTGTTTTGATGTTGATCTTGGTGTCCGTCGTGGCACCTGTGAGAGGGTCTGATTCATTACGCAGCAAGTGAGCAGTCTTTTCTACGTTAAATAAGGCAAAGTTAGAGAGGAAAAAGATTATATATCATTCAATAACACACATGGCATCGAAAACATTGCGTGGCCTCTCTAAAGAAATGCTAGAGATACTTCACTGCTCTTGGTCTATGCACAGTTTTTAACAGCATGTTTGACAGAAGCCCTTATTCAGACCTGTAGGTTTGAGAGTCAATCTTACAACCTTCCAGCCAGAAGTCCAACACATTAACCATTGAGCCACTAAGTACCTCTGTAGAATCTCCTCAGGATTAACAGTTTTGATCCCCTCTAGTTCAAACTGCTGAACAAGTTCCTGCTGGTTCTAAAAAAGAAGTCAGAACACACAGGGCATCACAGTTTGCTCTGTATAAAGCAATTCAGCTGCAAAGCTATATGTTCATGCTGACCATGTACACCACCTAAAGCTCATACAATCAAGAAGAAGAAGAGATGGCTTTAGAATGGACTATGAAGAGAAGAACAAAATATGAAAAAAACAAGATTAATCAGGCCAGACCATCTTCTTTTAGTATGGTCTCTCTGGAGCTACACAGCTCCATTGTCATCAAGGTGTGATGATCTTTATGCCAGAATTGTAAAAGGAGCTTCTAATATCACATAGCTCCCCTTGTGTGCTATTAAGGTAAAATTCATTATACGTTTTTTGAGTTTCATTTTAAAAGATAAAACTGCCTGGAGCACTTTCACTAAGTGTGTGTATTAGTGGAACAGTGGTACAAGCCATGCCTTTTGGGCTCTGTGGTTGCTGGTTTGAGTCCAGCTTACTTTGCCCCTTATTGATGATTATTTTGACTTGCAGGTTGCAAAAGATAAATTTTAAAAGATCTTTAACAGAGCCTTCTGGTAGGAGTTCCTGTGGCATATATGACTGATCTTTGCCTCTGGTCCTAGAAGGTTGCTGGTTTGAACCAAGCAATACCTCTGGAACCTGTTATACTCATACCCAGGATTTCTTGCCAGGGATTGAACCAGTGACCTCATGCACAAGAGGTGAAGCTCATCTAACTGAGCCATATGAACGCACAAAAACAACCCTTTTTAAAGATCTTTTAACCCGGATCTAAAACAATGATGCAAGTTGAAGAAAAATTATGATATAAAGGGATGAGCTGGATTTGAACCAGCAACCTCTTGCTCAAGAGACAAAGCTCATCCACATGAGGCATAAGGCCTTGTACTAACAGTGTTTTTTTAAAGGTCCTTTAACCAGATCTTTTGCTAACTGAATGTCAAAACAATTATTAAAACATATCAGCAGGAGCTGGACTCAACCCAGAAAACTTTGAGTCCAGAGATAAGGTTTCTACCACTGAACCGCCAACTACCACATGCATTAACACTGTCCCTGGTGTTTTTATCTTATAAAATGACATGCCAAAATAAATAGAAATAAAATACAAAAAATCTGCCAGAACTTTAAAAAGCATCTCCTAATATCACATAGCTTCCCCTTGTGTGCCTTGACCTTCTCATACACCGTTTTTACAGTATGTTTGGCAGAGACCCTTATTCAGAGCGACAGACAATCACACCATTTACACACTGCCTGACATGAGACTCAAACTCATGACCTTCTGTTCAGAAGACCAACAGCTTATACACTGAGTTTCCTGGTCACCATTAGTCATCTTTATTTAGAAGATCCTTCTGAAAAGAGCATTTGAGTTAAGCAGGACTTGAAGCAGTGCAACTATGAAGTAGAAGAAGGTTCTGTGATGAATAAACCACTGTGTGTTTGCTGCAGTGATGGGAAACTCATCAGTAAATGGGTGCTGTGATGGAGTGGAGCATGAAATGTAAAGGCTAGCCCATCTGATCTGATCCCACAGTAGAGTCCCTGTAGCACTAACTGCTGAAGAAGTTCATGCTGGTTCTAATAACTGTGAGTTTTTGAGTTATGTTTCGGTTACGTTCCCTACTGTAATCCTGAGAAGATTGTAGGTGCTGCGGTGGTCGAGCTTAATGAAGAAACGTGTTTCCCAGAGCATTTCTTGACAGCTTGCATTTGCTGAATTCTCCGGTTTCTAATTAATCTGTAAGGTAGACTCAGAGTCCAATTGTGTAGAATCCATGTTGAGGTTTAATAAATCCAAACAAAAATAATCCACAAGCACAGCACATGAAAAGGCAATTAGCAAGGCAAACTAATCCAATCAACACAACAAGCAGGGTGATTAGTCAGAAGCAATAGCAGGGGCAAAGCACAGTAGATCTAAGAACTGGTTTGGTATGAGCTAGGAGACATGATACTTAGCAACTTTTCTTAGCATGAGCACGAGCTAAAAAGACTAAAAACGAGAAGTGAACATTGTCTCAAAGGTGTTTAAAACTCGAGTGATGGCTCCCTCTGGTGGGGAAGCTGGGCAACTGTATATGGAATTGTTAGAGTTTGAGGAAATCTGTGGAGAGCGAGGATATGCTGCAATCAGATCTACAGCTGTGCTGTGATGGTAATCCAAGTCTGATGGATATCTGGATTAGATCGGGTTCTCTTCATGACTAGTCCTCTTGTATTTGCCTAAAATCTGATTGGATAGAAACTCCAATATAAACAGACACTCAAAACTTTGTTTTGGGAAAAAAAAAAAGTTTGGGAATAATTGAATACATATTTATGGACAAAAATATATTAAAACTTAAGCCAGTGATTCTAATAATGTTCACACCATCACAATAAAAAAAAAAATAAAAAAAAATCACAAATTCTGAACAGCAAAACTTCAAACGAAAATAAATCAATTGTGTGGAAGTTATCGTATGTGGAAATAAATTCATCTTGGGATGAAATTACAATTTGGTGACTTTTTTAGTAATCGAGTAATACATGAATCTTGAAAGTAAATAAAGGTGAGCAAAATTATAAAAACGAATCACTAACTGAAAATAAAACAATGAAAACATTTTACACAATTTATGGACAAAATGGTAAAAAAAATTAAATATCAAATAAATCATACTCTACACTATAAACTGATAGCAGCAAATAGTTTTTCCTTGAA
Source organism: Silurus meridionalis (assembly GCF_014805685.1). Taxonomy (NCBI): domain Eukaryota; kingdom Metazoa; phylum Chordata; class Actinopteri; order Siluriformes; family Siluridae; genus Silurus; species Silurus meridionalis. The sequence goes on from NC_060911.1 coordinate 15,292,196, forward strand.
TGGTTATATAAAATTTTCTAAATTAAAATGGGGGAAGAAAGGGGGTTGGATCTTATAAGAGCAAATGGGAACTAAATATAGAATGTGGATGCTCAAAAAGGAGCACAGAGATCTTATGTTTAGACTCTGATTTACTTTTGAATAACATTTCACACTATGCACAGGTGTTTGGTTTATCCCACACATTCTTCAAAGCTACAAATGGAATCGTCAGCAAAACAAAGAAATGCACACGAACTCAGGAAGACAGGAGATACAGGGAGACTAGAGAAGGGAAAACTAAAGAAGCCAGGAGACTCAAACCAACACTGATCCAGATTCAAATAGAACTATAAAGTCAGAAAAATAACAAGACATATCTAAAGACAAATCTAAAGATCATAAAAAATCTAAAGACAACAAGAGCCAACGCGAGAGGGGTAACTTAAATGCACACCACTAACGAGGAGCAGGTGGGAGAGTAAAAAACAGTTAGGGGCTAGGGAGTAGGGAATAAGGGGCCCAATGGCGGCATCTGGTGGCCAAAGCAAAAATTAACAACCCAAAATGGCCAGACCCCTACACCACATGCTTGTTTTCTGGCAGTATTATCAGGCTGTAATTTACAGACCAGCGCCAGCTATTGATATCATTGTACATTCCGACTCAGGGAGATGTTGCTAGACCTTTGCTTCTTTTTTCAGTTGCAAACAATTAAGATCACTTTGGTCTGCAGCCAGGTCAGTGTACATCACCCTGCAGTGTTGTGCCATGACACTTTTGTCAGTATCAGGCAATATTTGAGAGTCACACTTCTAATTAAGGATAAACTGGTTAGAAGAAGACCATTTGGAAGCATTTTAATTGAATAAAATGCACAAATTATTTTTGAAAGACCAGAGGGCAACCTCTTTATGCCCTCCCAAGCCCCCAGGTCCAACATTTAATACATTCATTAATAAATAAATTCATATCATCTGTAGGAAATAAATGTATTTTTTTCTGTACATACTTATACAGTTATGCAAAGGAGATGGGGGGGTTGGCGGTGGGTGGGACGAAATAAGATTCAGATTCATCATGACCATATGCAATTTGTACAGATTTACATTAAAATAACAGTTTCATATTTAAATGATAAAATTAAGTTTTGCATTAAATAAAATAAAAAGAAAGTAATTTGAATTGAAGATATTGCTTATTCAAACTTTATTATTATTATTATTATTATATTTTAAAAGATGAATTAAAAGAATTCTTAAATCATTAATCAAAATTTTCTTTTGATTAATGATATCACATTTTTATTTATTTTTTTAGTTCAGTCCATTCTACCAGTTTGGATAAGCATTGAGGATTAAAACATACCTGGGATATGGGAATTGGTGTTCTGGGTTTGCTTTACTAGTTTCAGATCTCTAAAAAGAATCTCTTTACTTCACCTGTCCTCTTAATTCTGGAAAGATTACGGCATCGACTGATTTCCATTTGCCTTCCTCTTTCCTTCACACTCCAGAATCCTTATTTCAACACAAACAAATGCTGACCCACCATCTTCCCATTTCAGCACAGGAAGCAGATAAGCAAGATGGTCATCAAGTTTCTTTAAGTGTGGAATTTCCATGTGTCATTTTTATTTGCATAAAAATTCAACATTCAACATGCGCAATATTGTCGTGTCTCCTTTATAAACTCATCATTGTCTCTTTTTGGTAAATAAAAGGCAGAATTTTCAGGCAGTGAGATGAAAACAAACCGATTAGAAAACCAGAGGAAAAGTGTAGAGGATTCTTTGACCACCGACTGAAAGAAACACGGTTATCAACAACCTGAATGTGGATATCAGACAATATTAATTTCTGCATGAACACTATAGTTCTGGTCAGAAGCATGTGTGGCTTATCGAACAAAAATCTCATGGGCAAGCAAAAATGTTGAGGAGCATGGAGAAAGAGTTGAAGGTAAGACCGAGGGAGCACAAAGAACCCTACAGAACAAGACTGGATTGTAGGTTCAGCAGAACAATGATAAAAAGGTGTGGGAGGCAGGAAGTAGATCACTGGGTTCAAAGCAAGACATGAACTTGTGGAGGGCAGTTTAGCGAGCACCAGCAAACCGACTTTGTTCTTCAGTAGGTTCAACACAACACCCTCTCCCACTACCTCCTTAACATTCTCATGATCATCCCCATCACCGCCATTCAACAAAAGATCAAGTTTGCGCCAATTTTCCCATTATTACCTCACAACAACATACACCCCCTCCCCCATTCCACAGACCTCTTCCTACCCAATGGAATCCCAAATTCCACCCCCAGCCCCCACCCCTGTCTGTCACTGCTGAGCATGTTAAGAGACAGTTGAAGAAGCTGAAACTGCGGGGGCGCAGTGGAATCAGTCCCAGGGTACCGAAAGCCTGATTATTCCTCTGCAAAGGAACGGCAGAAGAAAGCCCAGAAACTGGTCAGCACACGAATCTTACACACCTTACAATATTATTTCAACTGCATTCTCACTGTTTAAATAGATTTTCTTGGCAAATGAAAGGTAGCTCCATTCTTCAGTGTTGGATTTACAGCTAAAACAAACCCCAGCTTCGACTCTACTACGAGTGCTGTTTTCCATAGGAAAAGTGTAACCTAAAACCAGCGTTCAGTGTCACAGGTCTAAATGTCAGAGTTCATGTCTGTGTACAGACAGAGTAGCTACAATTAAAAGTAAACCAATTGTACAAATAAAAGTAAAACATGATGCCAATATTATTAATTGCCAATATATGATATAAATAAAATGAAAATGATAAATCTTTACCTTTAATCCAATGTGGAAACTGTAATGTATTGTCATTTTTCGCAGGTTTCTTTAGGTACAGTTTTGGCCTCTATAGTTCTCAACTAAAGAACCCTACACCATGACGAGACTGAGCACCTCAACAAGACACAAGATAGCTCTACTGCATCAGCAAGGGCTCTCCTGGGCAAAGATCTCAAGATATGCTCTTAAAGCTACTTTGAGGAAGCACAAAGAAACAGGCAATGTTAAGGAACATAGATGCAGTGTTCGGTCAAAAAACTTAGCAGATCCAAATCCCTTCAACATTGGAATATGTTTAGTGGTTCCATCACCAAAGGACTGGCAGAAATCAGTAAGACTCAGGTACAAACTTCTACTATCCAGAGAAGTCTGGTCAGAAGTGGTCTAACATGGAAGAATTGTGATTAAAAGCCATACCTCCAACATGGAAACAAGGTTCAGTGTCTCAACTATGCACAAAAACAGGAACTGGGGAGCAGAAAGACTGAAATCTTGGCTATAGTAAAAAAACAAGTTGTTTGCTTAAGGCCTGGAGAGCAATACAATGATGAGTAAACAGTGAAGCATGGTGGAGGTTTCCTTGCAAGATTGGAGCTGGTGTTTTTAATGTTGAGAAAAATAAACAGATGCTTCTCCATCATGCAGAACCATTAAGGAGGCATCTTATTGACCCAGAATGTATTCTACAGCAGGACAATGACTTCAAACATAGAGCGAATGTCATTAAGAACTCTCCTCGATGGGGAGTAGAACAAGTCCTGGAAAAGTTTTGGCCTGATCTCAAAATCATCGATTCTGTTTGGGATTAACTGAAGAGAAGGAAGTAGGTGTCTACATCCACATAAGATCTGTGGTTAGTATAAGATGTTTGGACCAAACTACCTTTAAATACTGTGTGCTCCTGTACCCAGAGGTTTTCATGCTGTTTTGGAGGCAAAGGAAAGTCACACCAAATATTGCTTTGGATTTTTCTTCTGTTTATTTACCTTCTATTTTGTTAATTGATATAAATAAACTATTAACACTAATTTGTGGAAGCTTTTTTACTTTACAGCATTTTTTTCACAAGTGCCTAAAATGTTTGCACAGTACTACAAGCATGCATTAGAAGCAAACTGGTTATTACATTTGACATATTATTATAACATCACTATTTAAGGCACACATACACACAGTCTATTAGCTGCTTCTGTCACATTCTATATTGTTTTTTATTAAAATGTTTATTTAATATTACACAATAATAGATTCAATCCTGGGCTCCAGTACTTAAAAATGGTCGCGTTTCTTCTTGTACACACGCCAAGTACTTGCTTCCAATAAACAGTAAGAATGTTCAATATTTAATATTTATCATAAAATTGACAATCCGAATTTGAGGTGGTAAAACATTTTACAAGCAGTAAAAAAAAATAATCTCTCTTCATTCCTTTACTTGTAGCAAATCCCTGAATCCCCCTTCTGAGTAAAAGTATAAATCAATGGAACTTCTTTGAGTTTGTTACCTACTTGACATGAAGGTCAGCATCTAGACTTTAGGTTACATTTTAATTACAGGTCATCTTTTTCTTTCTTGCGGAAGATGTTTCCATCTGACTGCACCTTCCAGGTCATGGTAGTGTTCATCAACATGCCATTTTTCGCCAGTTTCTGCTTTATCTAAGGATTGAAACCAGGATTTTATCAGTCAAACAAATAAAGAAGACAAATACTTTTCACCTGGAAGCCAAAATTTTGCAAATGAGATTTATTTATTTATTTATTTATTTTTTTGAATATCAGAAATTTGAGCCATTGATGACATTGGTGTTGAAGCACTAAATTTGACACATCATGTGACTTACTTGCTCAAAAATGGAGGACTGCATGGCTGCAGGATCAAACACACTCCCATAAGACATCACCTGCAGTCTCACTGTCTGACTTCTCTTTGGGAAACTGTGGAATACACACATTATATATATATATATATATATATATATATATATATATATATATACACACATATAAACCCCTCTGTTTACATTGATAGGAAGTTGGATCCATAAGTACTTAGTGTTGTCACAGAAAAAATTTAACTGACTGGTGCATACTTCGCCAGATATATATCCGTTTTGAAGCACTGCGCAGTCTTTAGAGCCGTATAAACTGGCAGGTTCTCCAGGACTCCATGGGACGTTCGAAGCCTCGGTCCCGTCTGACCACTTCCAAATGTCCATGGTCCTATGTAGACCAATCCAGGAATCACCCTGGGAAAGTCTCAACTGCGCGCAAATGTCATCGCCGTTACTGTTAAGAATGATGGCCAGGTCAGAGTGATATGTGCGGCAGTAAACCTGGGCATCAGGCCAGGTCATTGAAGAACTGATTGAACGAACCTTGCAGTGCCAATAAATCGAGCTGTGAAATAGCAAAAAATAATTTATATAAATAAATTGATAATAACACACATACACAGTAAATATAAAACTAACAAAACAGGACATTGTCTCACCATCGTAGCATATGAATGGTCGTAGTATGTAACAATCGGTCAGTGGGACGTTATTTATGGTCCAGCGCCAGTTATAGATATCATTATACAATCCACTCCAGGCAGGAGTTATCAGACCCTCCCTTGTAGATACTTTCTTCACTCTTAACCAATCAGTATCACTTAGGACAGTTGCCAGGTCAGTGTACATCAACCTGCAGTAAGCCTGTGCATTCTTCCATGTTGATGGTGTCATTATCAGGTCATAATGGTGAGGGATTGTTTTCAGATACAGAGACTGGAAGGAGACCTGTTGGTAACAGTCACAATGGAGGGTTTTTAAGAATGAATGTCCTGTTTATAGTCCTGCCACAGCATCACATTTAGATTTAAGTCTGGATATTGACTAAGCCAGTCCAAAACCTTTCTTTAGTTTTGTTATGGTTTTTTAATAATGAAACCAAATGTAAAAATTTCAACGACATTTTGTATTTACTTGGGTTTTCGTTGTGCATTATTAAAAATTAGCTTGAAAAAAAAAGTGGGAAAAAAATATTTTACAGCATAAATAGACCTACATGTATGCAATGTATTATTGCTCCCCAGCTTTAGAACCAAATTTACAATCAAGCTAAAACAGGTTCAAATGTTCTACACTGTTACTACACAATCGTTTTTTTTTTCCCGCTCTGACTGGATTCACCTCTAAACCCCAGCAGTGCAGGTAACTCAACCATGAATATTGCACTTTGTTTTTCCATTTATAATCCGTAAGCAAAAATAATAATAGTTAATAAAAACACTCACTAGTGAGATACAGAGTAAGATGCAGGAAGAGATGTTTTTGCTCCATGGTGTAGCTGTCGAGTCCGCAAAACAGGGAGGAATCAGAAAAACGAGCAAAATATATGCAAATAGACAAATTATACTTAATCTTTAAACACGCTGCTGTGCAGTTCCATGACAGAGTTTCAAATAACACCCAAACACTCCATTCTAAACTTATGATTTCAGCTCATTTTTGCTTATACATACATAATTCCAGTGACACTGAAGACATTTAACTGATAGTTGTGTACATAAGTTTTGTCCACAAGGAAAAGCATTTTTTGTAACTTTGCCCCTGTACTTCCCCATAGTGAGTTTCTTATACTAAGGCTTTTAAAAAGCATTAAAGTTACAGTTGGGTTCACAAATATTTGTCCAGAAGTGCAACGTCTTTGCAATTGTACCCTGTTATGACACCACAGAGGATTAAAAATGAAGTCATGATAGAGCGACTGTAGACTTTTATTGTAGACTTTTCAACAGGGTCAAGAAAAACATTGCATTACCCATTGAGGTATTATTCTTACTGTCCCTTCCTTTTTTTTTTGCAGGGTAAATAGTAATTGAACAATTGACTAGTAATAAGCTTCATGATCAGCCAATTTCCTGATTTATTAAGGAGCTATCAAGTCAAAGCCAATTAATATATTTACCCACACTTTTACATGCAGCACAAAACCCTTTTTAAAAAAATAAGAGAATAAATAATTCATTAGCTCATAAACATAAACAATATGAATTAAATATCCATTAAAGCGTACCTTCATTCTGATGTTGTTTTTTCGAAAGCTCTCTTTACCTCTGTCTATCATCACCGCTAAGATGAACTTAACACATTTAAGTCTTTTTAAAGAAAGATAATTGTCCAGAATTTGCATCACAAATAGAAGAAACTGATTTTCATATTGACGCTTCTGGATTATGCAAATTAACTGAGCTTTTAAATAGTCAGGAAACGTAACAAACCAAATTGTAGCAGTGACTGTGAGCAAATGATGCCTTTGAGAATAAAAACAAGGGCAAACACACACACACACACACACACACACACACACACACACACACAAAAGCCACAACAAAACTTAAAAAAAAAAATACCATACGTGTGCCAATCAAGCCCATTTAAGCCACCGTGTGGTTTAACCATTTAAGTTAAAATAATAAAAACATTTTTATTGTTGTGCTGCATTCCGATAATGAATGTGCTCCATGAGTGTGCATGCATTCCCATTACCTGGCTCTTTTACAGTTTTATTCATGCTGACCAAATCACTGTGATATTTGCTTTCAGATCCCATCTCTCATTTTACAGTACTGAGGCTGACATCAATCTATACGTAGGAGAATGCTGAGGATGGAGCCACCAGGAAGGAGGAAAAAAAAAAGACCAAGGAGGAGGTTTATGGATGTGGTGAGGGAAGACATGCAGGTAGTTTATGTGAAAGAGGCAGATGTAGAGGACAGAGGGGGTGTGGAGACGGCTGATCCACTGTGGTTACCCCTAATGGGAGAAGCCAAAAGAAGAAGAAGAAGAAGGCTGACGTCAACCTAAGGAGGAAATAAAGCTTCTTAAACCTTATTGTGGAACAACCTAATCATTTTCTGTGTGATATTGTGATAATGAAATAAAAGACAAGGAACACTAGGAAACATTTGTAAACAAGAATACAGAACAAGTGAAGACCAGGTGATGTGAGCAACACAACCAGGAAAACAAATCCAAAAAATGTGAAAAAACACACGTTTGATGTTGTAATAGAACGACACTCATTTAAATGGTTGTTAAATTTCGCTCTACCATGTTTTTATGAAACAGGCAACCTGGACTCTTCTCTGGTCTTTCTGTAGAAAAATTTGCTTAAAACATTTGCTTTTTGGACTCATTTGCCTTCATTTAGATTTATCCTTCATGGTTTGCCCTCTAATTATTTGAAGTTACATAGAAAACCAGTCAGAAGTATTAGCAATTAGTACTGGATCAAGAACATCCTCCAGGAATAAGGTACATCTGTGAAAGTCAAGAATCAAGAGAATCTTTCCTGGAATAAATTGCGATAGAAAAACTTTCTACAGGCAGAAAGACACATCGTACCTGAACAACATGATGAGAAGAATATTCACAGGGGAAGGAACTTTTCATCGGCTAATGCAACTGCACTGTATATGTTTGGCTGCCAATAAAGCTGGTTTATGTCAGTGCTGACAAAAGAAGGAAGTTCCCCTTCAGGAACTCGAGCTGCGTCGAAACGCTATGGGAACCCCCCTGCGTGACCACGCTCTGAACCACATGTGAAATCTAGCCAATAGGCAAGCCGTGACGTCATAGACAGGCGACGTCGCGTAAACCAGGAAGCTACAAGATGGCTGTGCGGTGGTAGCGACATTAGCTTCTGCTCGTTCAGGTAAGCGCTTTGAGTGTGTTATCTGTGCAGTCATGAGCTTGTATGCAGGCAGAATTCCGTCTGCGTGTCTCCTGCTTGCCCCGATTCATTTCGGGGGGGTGACACGCAGCCGATGTGTTGTTTGCTTAGCTTAGAGCGTGCTTAGTCGGCTCGAGGGTATCGGTTGTTAGCATTTTAGCCGTGTGGCTATGCGCTCCCGGCTGCGAGGCGAGCTCCCGTTCCCCCAGGATTGCGCTCGTTTAGCGGTTCCTTCTCCGGTGCATGCGACGCGTTGCTCCGTATTCTTCCTCCGAGGTGGGTGAATTTTCGGGGAGCGCTCTCCGAGGTGAGCGCTCTCCGAGGTGAGCGCTCTCGAGGTGGCGCTCTCCATCGAGGCTTTGGCTCGATGGTATCGGCTGTTAGCATTTAGCCGTGTGGCTATGCGCTCCCGGCTGCTAGCCGAGCTCCCGTCCCCCGGGGATTGCGCTCGTTTGGTAACGGTTCTTTTCCCGGTGCGTGTGACGCGGTGCTCCGTATTCTTCCTCCGAGGTGGGAGAATTTCAGTGAGCGCTCTCCGAGGTGAGCGCTCTCCATCGAGGCTTCGTTTTTCGATGGTATCGGCTGTTAGCATTTAGCCGTGTGGCTATGCGCTCCCGGCTGCTAGCCGAGCTCCCGTTCCCCGGGGTGAGAGCTCGTTTGGTATCGGTTCTTTTCCCGGTGTGTGTGACGCGGTGCTCCGTATTTCTTCCTCCGAGGTGGATGAAATTTCGGGAAATTAGGGGAAGCATGCCTGGCGGCTGCTTCTTCTCCCGGTGCGGGCGGCGCAGCATTACATGTCTCTCTCTCCAAGGAGGATGAGCTGGTGGATGCTAGCGAGCCTGCGGACTCCTCACAGCCTGTGCTGTATATGGAGCTCCTTGAGGTCGTGGCACGGGCCGGGTCCGAGCTGGATTTAGCTTGGCCGGTCGTGTGGCAGAAGCAGCACGCACCCAGTGAGCTGGTCGTGCGTTTCCTGCGCTGTGTCCCAGCCTCAGCACCTCCCCTGATCTGCACACCGAGGTGTCTGGGTCCTGGGGGGCCCGTTAGCGCGCGTGCTTTTCCGATGCTCTTTGCTGTGCGCGAATGTTATTGGAGCTAAGTGGCGCGGCTACGGGACGATGCCGCTTGTGGTAGAGACGCTAGCTGGCTATCTTTCCCCGAGTGTTGCATCTGTGACGGCTATCGGTTTGCCTACGAGGACCAGCTTGGCTCTGGTGGGTTGCGCTGCATGGCAGGTCAGGCTGCGGGTTGCTTCCACACGATGAGTGTGTTGCAGGCATACCAGGCTGGCCTGCTATGGGGGATGATGCGAGCTTCCTTCTGAGCGCCATGGCGTCCCCTCCTGGCCTGACCTGGTAACGCTGTGGGTAAGGGCGATTGCTGGCGGGTTCAGGAGACCGCGGTGGCGTTTCAGTGGTAGTTCCTCGCTGCTCCGATGGGGCTGCTCGGCGGCAGCCTCACCCTGGTACGTCCAGGCACAGCGGGATAGCCCGGTGAGAGAGTGTTGCCACCCGATTCCCGCGGGGAGGTCCTAGGGGCCCCTGGCGACTCTCTAGGCCGAAGGGGGGCTGGACGGCCTGAGGGTCGTCCTTGCCTCTAGTGAACGGGCTGTGGTGCGTGGGCCTGATGGCTTGCATCTTGGAGGGCGGTGCGCACCTCATGCTACGGTGCTCGTCCCTCCCTGGCCGCAGTACGCTGCTCCTGCCGTTCGGGTTCAGGAGGACTGTCTGTTAGCCCTGCCACGGGTCGTGTTCAGGGCGCAGCTTCTCCAGTGGTTCGCTTCCCGTATTCCGCCCGTATGTTCGCTGTGGACGGGGGGGTTCCGCCACATCTCAGATGCTTTCGGGGCGGAGCTTACCAATATCGGTCCTTCCATGCGGCCTAGCGCCCTCACCCCATGCCTTCACAGAGTGCGTGAACGCGGCACTGACCCCACTGCGGCTTCAGGCAACTTGGCAGTTGCCTCGTCCCACCTGGAGTTGCCCCCTGGCATGGCCAGAGTGTTCTTTACACGAGGCTGGGTGCTCCCACACGATGTGTCGTGTTACAGGCATTCTGCCCTCCTCTGTTTATAGCCCCCGACCAAGGGTTACGAGACCCGGCTGTGTCCAGTGCGAGCACTGGGTGCTTATCTCCACAGGACGAGTCCTTGGAGCTGGTTGGTGCAGTTGTTCGGCTGCGAGTCCTGGTCCCCGCTCCGATCGCGGTCAGGGCTCGCCCCGCCGGAGTGTGGCGGCCTCTGCGGCCAGGTCCACATGGTGTCACTCCGGGACGTCTGTGACGCTGCGGGTTGGTCCACCCCGCTGAACTTTGTCAGGTTCTATGGCCTTGACCTCAGAGCCACCCCGGGCTCCTCTGTCCTGCGTGCTGGTGCCGAGGCCCTCACTCTTTCGGCAGGGTCTGGTCAGTGTGGTGTGATTTAACACTCGTTCCCATAGCGTTTCGACGTAGCTCGAGTTCCTGAAGGGGAACGTCTCTAGGTTACGACCGTAACCCTAGTTCCCAGAGGGAACGAGACGCTGCGTCTCCGTGCCACATTCCCTGCATCCCTGCGGCGCTTACCTTCTCTCTTTGCAGAAGCTAATGTCGCTACCACCGCACAGCCATCTTGTAGCTTCCTGGTTTACGCGACGTCGCCTGTCTATGATGTCACGGCTTGCCTATTGGCTAGATTTCACACGTGGTTCAGAGCGTGGTCATGCAGGGGCGTTCCCATAGCGTTTCGACGCAGCGTTTCGTTCCCTCGGGGAACTAGGGTTACGGTCGTAACCTAGAGACGAACATTCTAAACTGTGGAGGACTACATCTGCTTAAATTCAGCCACATTCTTAAACCTCACTGGATGTGTTTCACAGTGAATGACTTGATACTTCAAGAGCACCCAGAAGTGGACAGAAACAAATTAAATGTAAGTTGTTACTGTACTCAAGTAGCTTTTTCACATATTTTTACTTTATTTAAGTATTTCCATTTGGGGAGACTTTAACTTCTCTCTCTTACTGCATTTCAAAGTCAAATATCTATCAAATATCTATCTATCACATTGTAGCACATGTTGACTTTTACACCAATAGCTTGCAGCCATGGAATTTTATAAGTTAAATATATTTTAAAATTATAAAATTAATGCCACCCAACACCAAAACATACCTTAGATCTAAAATTTGCTTCTGTTTCTATAAAGTCTTAGTTTTCACTGCCTAAATACTTCAACTATACACCTCGTCATTTCTTTACACAAATCACTTGTGTTCAAAATATGCACATAAAACAAATTTGGAGTATTTACATCAGGCAGAAACTCATTTCCATTCTGAATGTGGCAGGGTTGAATGCCCCTGTGTGTTGCTGCTGTAATGCCCAACTGGTAGTTAATTAGATGTTTAATTGGTGGTAGTATTTAAATTCTTATAAAGATAGCGCAGAAAGGTCCGTTAATAGCTGCCCTTTCCTGTTGTCGAGCTCGTTCCTGGTTTTTCTCTGTTAATTTGGAGCGTTTTTCAGGTCAGAAATTAAATTCTCAAAACTTCTCAAAACTTCAACCTCCACATCATTTAGTCATTTGTGCTCATCATTAAAACATTTTCTCGTTGATTTGCTAAAATTGCGAATTCTTTGGTAGATTAATTTATTCGATTGTGTACAAGTGTCTGCTGTTTCTGATTTGAGACATCTCATTGCCGGACCACCTGAAGCTCTGACCGAGCTAATACCAACCAGTCATCAATAAAGTTCAGAATGCGGATGCCCTGAAGATGTATCGGGGCTCGAGACGCATCCATGCACTTTGTGAAGGTGCGGGGCGAGAGTGCCAGGCCAAAGGAAATTACCCGATTTTGGTAAGCTTTTCCCCCAAAAACAAACCTTCAGGAACCCCCTGTGAGCAGGAAGGATGGCTATGTAGAAATCGACGTTCCTTAGATTTATTGTGACAAACCGGTCCTCGGACTTGATCTGTGACACGCCCTACTGAGAGTAAGCATCCTGAACCAGAGCCTCCTGAGTGAGCGGTTCAAGGAGAGTAGATCTAGGATCATAGGCTAAGCTGACCCCGTGTGGGTTTGTGTATTTGATGGATTTGCAACTTTTTTCTCTTCGATATAAAAGAGCACAGATAATTAAGGTCCTTGCTAAAAGGGTCTAAGAGTGGCAGCTTGTCAATAGCAGGGCTTGAACCCTGGATCTTTAGAGCAGTAACCCTGAGCTACCACTCATTAGTATTAGTGAACTGGTATAACTTCAGAAGTAATCAGACCTCGTGTAAAATAATAAATTCCAGCATTAGAAATGGTTATGCACATTATCATGTAAGCTGCAGTTATCACACCCCTAACTAAAGAACCTGACCTTGATCCCTGTCAGATGTCCAACCATAGGCCAAGATTAAACCTCCCTTTTATCTTCAAGATCCTGAAAAACATTGTAGCACAGCAGTTCTGGTCATATCTGCATTACAGCATGTGTATTAGTGTATGCACACAATTTCTTCATCTGTGGTATGGGCCAGGACATTCAGTATATGTTTGCTGAGAATCGTTTCATATCGCAAATATAAGAAATATGATGTCTTTTCACAATGCAGAAAAAAACTAGTTTGTGGTTTTGTTAACTTTAGGTTTTGCATTGCCTTACATTCCTGATGTTAAGAATCCTTACTACAACCAGAAGATTTTACAACATCACCCCTATCTCATCCACTTTACATTAGCTTTGAATCATAGATCAAATTTGGTTACAAACATTTGTTTAGTCACACCTTTGTGTGAATAGTTTTGCTTAATGTAAAGGTCTGGAGTGGTCAAGAATATCACTCGCAGTCTTAATGTTTAATTCATGCTAAAATTGTGGATAAGAGTCTCTTAAAGATGTGGTGTTTGTGTAAATGAGCACAGGTGAAATCACATGGTTACTGAAAGCATTGATTATGTAAGTGCTCTGGCAAACAGACTGTGGCAGCCATATTTGGAGGCAGAGTTGGCTGCTAGTATTTGGAGTCTCTCAGGGGCAAAGATCTGATGCTTTTTCTCCATTACAATCTCCTCCTGAGGAAAGGATACACTATCTCACATAAGTGACTACATTTCAGCAACCTTTATAGTATCTTCTCAAGGAACAATACTACAGAAATAAAAAGGGATATATTTTAGAGGAGTCAATGTGCAGCTTGTATAGTAGTACATATATACTGTCCTCTTAAAATAACTCAACATACAGCCATTATTGTCTAAATAGCTGCCAACAAAATTGAGTACACCCTGAGTAACAACTTCTCTAGGTTACATATGTAACTGCAAGGACGCCGGCAGTGTGACAAGGGGACACAGCATCTCGTTCCATCAGGGAGCTAGGGGTTACATACGTAACCAAGAGATGTTACCTTTGAGGAATTCAAGCTGCATCACAACGCTTTGGGGACAGTCCAATACCACCAACCTGACCGGCCCCTGACTAGTGTGTATAAGCACAGCTTAGGTCGGAAGGACAGAGGGGCAAGGAGTGGCACAGAGGTCAAGGTTATAAGGCCTGACAATGTTTAGCGAAGTGGATCAGCCCACAGCATCGCAAAGGTCTTGGAGGGAAACTCCAGAGGACCAAGCATTAAATGCTGACACACTCTAGGTCAAGGGTGCTCTGATCCCAAATGGAGCAAGGTGGCCAGAGGACTCATAAGAAGGCGCGATAGAGTGTATAATCCACCTGCTGAGGGGCTACTTACTATCAGGAAGGCCTCTCCTTGGAGGGCAGTAGCAGACAAGCAGTTGTACCAACTTCCTCCAAGGGCTTGTCCTATGAAATAAGGTATTGAGTGCTCACACCAAACACAGCCAGTTCAGCTTTTCCTGGTCTGGGGCATCGAATGAAGGAGGATAAAATGCTTGGAGCCTAAAACGTTGTGGGACGACCGAGGGGCCCTTGGGAACGTAACCCGCTCTAGGGTGCAAGAACTCACTGTCCATGCTGGGAGTGAACTCCAGAAAAGAGTGGGCCAAAGAGAGGGTCTGTATGGCCAATTACATAAACCACCTTAAATTGTTTACAGTTTAATGCCATAAGCATATTTGTATATACATATTTTTTTTCTCATATATATCTTTATATATGCTTTTATTTGATATAGTTTTTATACTTTATTTATCTGCCTTCTTTTTCTTTGCTTTATTTTTCTCTCCATCCTATTCCCTCATGCCGGACCGTTGTAAAAAGCATTTCACTGCATGTCATACCCTGTATGTGTGTATGTGACAAATAAAATTTTATTTTATTTAAGTTGTAAAATGCACGTCTGCACAGCAGGATAAAAAACACTCCCATCAGACTTCACCTGCAGCCTCATTACCGGTTTTCTAACTGCAGAATCTAAAGAAAAAAAAATAATAATAATTTCTTTCATTTTCTTTTTCCTTTCAGTCATGTTCTTAAAAATTGCATGTGGATCCTTTATGTTGGAGAAATATTGTTTATGTACTGAATTTAGGGTATTTTGTTTGGTAAATTTGAATCCTTCAAATTAGGCCTTTAATTTTTTTGAATGAATCCAATCGAACCCGGGGGCCAAAACTCAAAGCACACTTGAGGTCGTGGGCCGAACAGGACAAACATTTATTGAACACACTAAAACAAAATATTTTTTTTTAACATAAATATGAATAAAAACAGACAGGAATATTATTCCAGAATAAATCAACTTAAACTTTAAATAACTTATATATAATATTATTGAAAATAATTATTATATTAAATAACCTGCTGATGAGACTCTGATTTCTCCTCTGTTTTCACACCAGCTTCACTTTGTGATTTTGCTCTGGTGAAAAACATCTGCTGAAATGTCAGATTCTTTTTTAACTCTTCTACTTTCTGTATCTTCTGCTCTGCATTCAGGTTCTTCAGCTTCTCCTGATGTTTTGTCTTGTAGTTCCGTCTCAGATTCAATTCCTTAATTACAGTCACATTCGCTCCACTAATAACACACACGTGTTTACCAGCAGTGTCAGTAAACATCTAATCAGAATCCACTTTTCTCATCACCACTGTGAGGCGCTGTTTCACAATAACGTTACAATAGGGTTAAATACATCAACAGAAGCACGACTTGATTGACGCTGGAATGTTCCCAGTTAGTCTAGTGTTCGGTAAGGCAGCTGAAGCGCTGCATTATGGGATCTGTAGTTTGTGTTATCAGTGCTTCATATCGCCGGGACATTAATACCAATAATAATAGATTTTTATAATATCATCATGCCGGAACCCTGGTGCTACACTAAACAACAACATAGAACTACAACACAACACAAGCTACATCAAGTGCAACCTAGTGCAAACAGTGCAGACAAAAAACAGTGCAGACAGACAAGATACAAAACCCAATATAGTGCTGACCAGTAAACCTACTGTATGCTTTGATTATACAGTACTTAAATAAAATACATTAAATATAAATGATTTACTACAACAGTAAACATGTAACAGTAAACTATGTTCATTGTACATGTTCAACATTTAGGCATTACAGGCCGTGCTTGTTTTTCCTTATAGAAGATATTCCCATCTGGTTGCAACTTCCAGGACAGTGTGATGTTCTTGAACATGACATGTTCCTCCAGTTTCTTTTTCATCTGAAGATCAGATTCAGGATTTAATCATTAAAACATACAAGAAAACTGATATTAGAGCAGCATTCTTGAGAATAACTAAAATGTGTGCAGGTGAGCAGTAAGAAAGTGGAAACTCACCAAATTTCAGGGACTCACCTGCTCTAAAATGGACGACTGCACAGCAGGATCAAACACACTTCCATCAGACTTCACCTGCAGCCTCATCACCTGTTTTCTCACGGGGGAATCTACAGAATAAACACATACATTGTTCTTTTCCATTTTCTTTTACTTGGACTTTTTCTTATGTGGTTGTTCTTTAGTTCATTTAAATAACAGGTATTTACTGTTACTTACTGGTGTAACAGAAGAAATAGTACAGAGCAGTGCACAGTTCATCAGCGTACAGCCCTTTATAGAATGCTCCACAGTTATCTGAGCCACGGTAATTATTGGGTTGTGCAGGGTACCATGGGAGGTTTGAGGTCTTGGTGTTGTTTAACCACTTCCACGTCTCTCTGTACAGCCCAAACCAGGAATCCCCCTGGATAGTCATCACCTGTGTTATGAAGTCATTATCTGAGCTGGTAAGAGAGCTGGCGAGGTCTGTGTGACGTGTTCGGCAGTAAGTCTGAGCTCCAGCCCAGTTTAGCAGAGGACTAGCCAAACCGATAAACCTGTCAGCTCCACTGAGATTATCTGGGAATAAGAATAAAACAAACAAACAAATAAATATATATATATATATATATATATATATATATATATATATATATATATATATATATATATATCCACACCCATTCAATATATCATTTATCATATGCATTTTGTATTATTACTTCTTTATTTTGAACTTTTTTTGAGCAACCACTAAACTTTTAAGCACAAATTAAGACCAGTTTCACCCGATAATTTGTTTCCATAAATCAGGAGAAAATCAATGTGCACCCTGAACCACACACTGTATACCAACAGGCTTGGATCAGGATAATCACCTGTTGCAGTGACCCCATAACTTGAACATGAGAATTAAGTATTTTTATTTTACATAGATCTTTTTTTTTTTTTTTTTGCTGACATTCTTGGAATCTTAGTGCTAGCTTATGGTCTAATTACATTTTGCATAGAAGGAAAAAACTACAGCTGGAACAAGTGTGGGAAATTGGCTCTCGATAATGAGAAAGACTCACCGTCGTAGCATATGAAAGGCTTTAGATCTGCACATGGTTTATCAGCCCAGTATCCAGTTGTATTCATTATTACACAACACGATTCTTTCGCAGCGTAATTATTCGGCTCTCCAGGCATCCAATTCGTTAAAATGCTGTTCTTCAGCAGGACCTCATTTAAGGACCAGCGCCAACTATTGACATCATTGTACAATCCGATCCAGGCAAATGTGGCCAGTTTTTGTCTTACTGCCTCTTTCTTAATTTGTAATAAATCGACATCATTGATGACTATTGCCAGGTCAGTGTACATCATCCTGCAGTAATTCTGTGCATCAGACCACGACTTCTTCATCAGGATCAGGTAATAATTGCGTGAAATCTCTTGCAGGACGGATACGTCCAATAGTATAAGACCTGTTGGCGATAATCTGTTATAGATTATTCTAAACATTTTTGATATCATACAGCATGCACTGGAAGAACTTTACAGATGAAGTTCACCACAAATGAAGAATCAATTCTACAACCCAAATTCAGAAAAAGGTTAAAGGAGAATACAGAAGGGTGTCAAATTAGCAGGAAGTTTAAGAGAAAACACACAAAAAGAAGATTTTGCTGATAAATAAAATCATGTAGAAGTAAAACACATGGAAAAAAAAATATTTTTAAATACTTCAATGATTATGAGAGTTAGATGTAAATGATAATGTGGTGTGCATGACAACTCTGAATATGGGCCCTGTGTGTGTGTGTGTGTGTGTGTGTGTGTGTGCTTAGAAATACACTTACCATTGAGATAAAGGATGAGAAAAAGTCTCTTCATCATGAATAAACACGTGGTCACTGTGGGGTTAAAATGAGTTATTAAAACATTTAACAGTGTTAAATGTCTACGGTGCTGAAATAAGCATCTATCTATCTATCTATCTATCTATCTATCTATCTATCTATCTATCTATCTATCTATCTATCTATCTATCTATCTATCTATCTATCTATCTATCTATCTATCACACTGTAGCACATGTTAAACCAATAGCTTGCAGCCATGTAATTTTATAACTTTAATTTATTATAAAATTATAAAATAAATGTCACCCAACACCAAAACATACCTTAGCTCTGAAATCTGCTGCTGTTTCTATAAAGGTGTAGTTTTCACTGCCTAAATACTTCAACCAGACACCTTGTTCTTTACACAAATCACTTGTGTTCAAAATATACAGAGAAAAAAACAAATTCAGAGTATTTACATCAGGCAGAGACTGATTTCCATTCTGGATGTGACAGAATTAAATTCCCCTGCATGTTGGTGCTGTAATGCCCAGCTGATGATTTCTTAGATTTAATTTAGTTTAACTGCTGGTAGTATTTAAATGCCCAAAAAGGAAGTGCATGAGGGTCCATAAATAGCTGCCCTTTCTATTTACCAGAGTTTCTGTTCTCGAGCTCGTTCCCGATGCCGTGGAGTCCTTTTGTGGCTTAAAGTTTTTCTCTGTTGCTTCGGAGCGTTTTCTCAGGTCAAAAATACTTGTTTAACCTCCAGATCATTTAGTCATTTGTGCTCATCATAAAAACAATTCTCGTTGCCTTGGTGAAATTGCGAATGCTTTGGTACATTCATTCAATCTAATGTGTACAAGTGTCTGCTGTTTCCTACATGATCAATATCTGTTAAACTGGTTTCATCTGAATAGTTTTAAACCCCAAAACATCTCAGTATCAGTTCATTACATAATTCATTGAATGCTAAATCATAAAACCAGTTGTCATCCAAAATTTCTATTAAACTGGAACTTTACACCGCACTCCATCACAAACTGGATCATATGCTACGCTATTAGTATTTGCTTTGTATATCACAAGTACCCAGTACACCGAGCGGGTTTGTGTATTTGATGGATTTGCAACTTTTATCTCATCGATATAAAAGAGCACAGATAAATAAGGGCCTTGCTCAAGGGCCCCAAGAGTGGCAGCTTGGCAATAGCAGGGCTTGAACCCTGGATCTTCAGAGCAGTAACCCTGAGCTACCGCCTCCGGGTATTAGTGAATTATTATATCTTTAAAAGTAGTCAAACCTCATCTAAAATAATAAATTCCCCCGTTAGAAATTATTATGCACATTATCATGTAAGCTGCAGTTATCACACCCCTAACTAAAGAACCTGACCATGATCCCTGTCAGATGTCCAACCATAGGCCAAGATTAAACCTCCCTTTTATCTTCAAGATCCTGGAAAACCTTGTTGCACAGCAGTTCTGCTCATATCTGCATTACAGCATGCGTGTGAGTGTATGTACACAATTTCCTCCGGTTCTTCATCTGTGGTATGGGCCAGGACATTCAGGATATGCTTGCTGAAAATCGTCTCATATCGCAAATATCAGAAATATGATGTTTCACAATGCAGAAAAAAGTTTGTGGTTTTGTTAAATTTAGGTTTTGCAGTGCCTTACTTTTGTGATGTTAAAAGTCCTTACTACAACCAGAAGATGATCAAATTTGGTTGAAAACATTTGTTTAGTCACACCTTTGTGTGAATAGTTTTGCTTAATGTAAACATCTGGAGAGATCACTCCCAGTCTTAATGTTTAATTCATGCTCAAATTGTGGATGTGAGTCTCTCAAAGATTTAGTGTGTGTGTAATTGAGCACAGATGAACTCAATCACATGGTTACTGAAAGCAGTGATTATGTGAGTGCTCTCAGACTGTGGCAGACAAATGTGGAGGGTGGCTGCTAGGATTTGAAGTCTCTCAGGGGCAGATATCTGATGCTTTTCCCGCATTACAATTTCCTCCTTAGGAAAGGATACGGTATCTCACAAAAGTGAGTACATCCCTAACATTTCAGCAACCATTATAGTATCTTCTCAAGGGACAATACTATAGAAATGAAAAGGGATATATTTTAGAGGAGTCAATGTGCAGCTTGTATAGCAGTACAGCTTTACTGTCCTCTTAAAATTACTCAACATACAGCCATTATTGTCTAAATAGCTGCCAACCAAAGTGAGTACACCCTAAGTAATAATGTCTCTAGGTAACGTATGTAACTGCAGGGACGGCGGCAGTGTTATAAACCTAAACAAGTTTAGCAAGGTGAATCAGCCCCCAGCAGTCTTGGAGGGAAAATCCAGAAGACCAAGCTTTAGAGGTTGACACTCCAGGAATGGAGCAGGGTGGACAGAGGACTCATTAGAACCTGCGATAACATGGATAATCCACCTGCTGAGTGTCTTCTTACTATCGCTGAGTCTTAACTGTGAGATGCCTCCATGAAGCCTCTGTCAGAAGCTCTAAAAGGGGGACTCAGGTAGAGCCTCCAACACAACGCCCAGGTCCCACCCAGGCACTCTAGGTCACACCGGAGGCCTCAGCCGTGGAGAAAACGCATCGGAAGCGGGTCTCTGCCCCACGATTGCTTTGCCATTGGGCATGATACATTAAAACAGCGGACACGTAGACTTTAAGGGGTGGACGGAGCCAACCCTTTTGTGAACTGTTCCTGCAGGAACTCAGCACTGAACTGGCCGGGCAGTTGACTGGGGCCAATTGGTGCTGAACGTACCGTGCAGTGATCAGATGCCATCTCACCGCATACGACCTCCTCATTGATTGAGCTCTGGAATGGACCTCGGTGAAGAGACAGGATCCTCGAAGCTGTGCCCCCTCAGAGGCCACAGCCACAACCTTCACAGCTCCGTTTTACACTGGATGTCCTTCATAACGCAACCAGGCTTGGGACCAGCACTAAGAGTGCACGGGCTTGTCCAACACTAATTGCTGGGTTTCTACAAACCCACTTCAAAACTTATTTATAATTATAAAGAGACTCCTTCAATTAAAAACTGCTATTTTGAGATTTATATCCCTTGTCCTTTATTTGAACTACACTACAATCCCCCACCCAACTGTGTTAAAAAATAACTTAGTAAATTTTACTCTAAATAAATTATATATGAGCTACTTTTTACTTTAGGTAGATTTTTAGACCGGTAACTTTACCTGTCCTTTTGTAAAATCTTATTTAAGTAACAGTACTTTTACTTGAGTAGAGTATTTTATTACTTCTTCACTTCTGGTCAAGAGACTTGTTTACTTGCAGGCATGGTATGTTGTAGTGTGGCTTTGGAACATGTAAAATACAAATGTAAAATACATGTTGTGGATCGTAGCAACTGCCATCAGTACTGCAGTTATAACCATTAATTAAATAACATTTAGTAGATGTAAATGCTATAACTGAAATAACACTATGGTTCAATATAAAACAATTATTGATGAAATAATACAAAGTTATAAAAACTACAAAATAGTGACAAATGTTTCTTGTTCTTGACCTTATTATGTAGATTTTTATTGACTGGAAAAAACAAAAGATTAAACAAACTTAATAATATATTGCATTTAATAAATGTTATATAGCTAAAAATTGAAATTGCAGAAATATTGAAAAGTCATTTCATATCGCAAATATAATAAATATGATGTTGTTCCACGACGAAAAAAACTAAACTCGTTCATGGTTTTGTTAACTTTAGGTTTTGTAGTGCCTTACTTTCCTGATGTTAAGAGCCCTTACTAGAAGAACTAGAACTAGAAGATTTCATCACATCACCCCTATCTCATCCACTTTACATTGGATTAAGTCAAAGATCAAATTTGGTTGAAAACATTTGTTTAGTCACACCTTTGTCTGAATAGTTTCGCTCAAGGTAAAGGTCTGGAGAGGTCAAGAGTATCACTCACTCTCTGAATTAATGTATAATTCATGCTAAAATTGTGGATAAGAGTCACTTAAATATTTAGCGTGTGTGTAATTAAGCACAAGTGAACTCAATCACATGGTTACTGAAAGCAGTGATTATGTAAGTGCTCTCACATAATCACTGCTTTCAGTAACCATGTTGTTGAGTTCACTTGTGCTTAATTACACACACGCTAAATTTTTAACTGACTCTTATCCACAATTGTGATAGTGTATCCTTTCATCAGGACCAGATTGTAATGAAGGAAAAGCATCAGGGGCAGATATCTGATGCTTTTCCTTCATTACAATCTGGTCCTGATGAAAGGATACACTTTCTCACAAAAGTGAGTACATTTCAGCAACCTTTATAGTATCTTCTTAAGGAACAATACTATAAAAATAAAATTGGATATATTTTAGAGAAGTCAATGTGCAGATTGTATAGTAGTACATATATACTGTCCTCTTAAAATAACTCAACATACGGCCATTATTGTCTAAATAGCTGCCAACAAAATTTAATACACCCTGAGTAACAACTTCTCTAGGTTACATATGTAACTGCAGGGACGCCGGCAGTGTGACGAGGGGACGCAGCATCTCGTTTCCTCAGGGAGCTAGGGGTTACATACGTAACCAAGAGACATTACCTTTGAGGAACTCGAGCTGCATCACAACGCTTTGGGGACAGTCCAATGCCACCAAACTGACCGGTCCCTGACTAGTGTGTATAAGCACAGCTTTTTTCAAAAGGACAGAGGGGCAAGGAGTGGCACAGAGGTCAAGGTTATAAGGCCTGACAAAGTTTAGCGATGTGGATCAGCCCACAGCATCGCAAAGGTCTTGGAGGGAAACTCCAGAGGATCAAGCATTAAATGCTGACACACTCTAGGTCAAGGGCGCTCTGACCCCGGACAGAGCGGGGTGGCCAGAGGACTCATAAAAAGACACGATAGCGTGGATAATCCACCTGCTGAGGGTCTGCTTACTATTAGGGAGGCCTCTCCTTGGAGGGCCGTAGCAGATAAGCAGGTGTACCAACTTCCTCCAAAGGCTTCTCCTATGAAATAAGGTATCGGGTGCTCACACCGAACACAGCCGGTTCAGCTTTATCTGGTCTGGGGGCTGGAATGGAGGAGAATAGAATGCCTGGAGCCTAACACATTGTGGGACGACCGACGGGCCTTTGGGAACGTAACACGCTCTAGGGTGAAAGTAGGCACTGGCCATGCTGGGAGTGAACTCCAGAAAAGAGTGGGCCAAAGAGAGGGTCTGTAGATCACCCACTCTCCTCAGAGAGCAGATAGACCAGCAAAAACACAGTCTTAACTAACCTCCATAAAGCCTCAGTCAGAAGCTTGAGAAGGGGGCTCAGATAGAGCCTCCAACACAATGGCCAGGTCCCACTCAGGCACACTAGGTCCCACCTGGAGGCCTCAGCCATGAAGGAAATGCATCAGAAGTGAGTCTCTGCCCTGCGATTGCCCCACCATGGGGTCATGATACACTGAAACAGCGGACCCGTAGACTTTAAGGGTGGACGGAGCCAACCCTTTTTAGGAACTGTTTCTGCAGGAACTCAGCACTGAACCGGCCAGGCAGTTGACTGGGGCCAATTGGTGCAGTGCAGTGAACAGATGCCATCTAGCTGCATAAGACCTCCTTGTGGATGGAGTTCTGGAATGGACCTCTGTGGAGAGACTCGATCCTCGAGCTGTGCCCCCTCAGGGGCCACAGCCACAACCTTCACAGCTCCATTTTAAACTGGATGTCCTTAATAACGCAACCAGGCTTGGGACCAGCATTAAGAGTGCACTGGCTTGTGCAACACTAATAGGTGGGTTCATACATACCCACTTCAAAACTAATTTATAATTATAAAGAGATTCCTACAATTAAAACAACTAGTTTGAGATTTAATTCCCTTGTCCTTTTTCAACTACACTACAATCCCCCACCAGACTGTTGCTCTTAAAAAAAATAACTTTTACTCTAAGTAAATTATACATGAGCTACTTTTTAATTTGAATTGAGTAGATTTTTAAACAACTTTACTTGTCCTTATGTAAAATCTTATTTAAGTAACTTATATTTAAGAACGGCAGCTGTACTTACTGTACACATACGACTGTGTGGCCACTTCCAACTCCATCACCATCATCAAGTTTGCTGATGACACTGTTGTGGTGGGCCTGATCTCCAACAACGACGAGACGGCCTACCTACAGGGGGTTAAAAACCTGGAGAGATGGTTCCAGGAGAACCTTCTCCTGAATGTCATCAAGACTAAGGAGTTGATCGTGGACTTCAGCACGAAGCAGTAGCAGTCATACCAACCGCTAAAACGAAAACGAAAGCGATTGAACCAGGGGCCAAAACTCAAAACACACTTGAGGTCGTGGCCCAAACAGGACAAACATTTATTGAACACACTAAAACAAAATGTTTTTTTTTTTTTACATAAATATGAATAAAAACAGACAGGAATATTATTCCAGAATTAATCAACTTAAACTTTAATATAATAATTTAATATTTTGCTCTCCATAAAAATATCTCCAGTCAAACACCAGACGTCTCACAGCTTCATCATGCAGCTCTTCAGAAACTCTCCCTCAGTAAATAACCTGCTGATGAGACTCTGATTTCTCCTCTGTTTTCACACCAGCTTCACTTTGTGATTTTGCTCTGGTGAAAAACATCTGCTGAAATGTCAGATTCTTCTTTAACTCTTCTACTTTCTGGATCTTCTCCTCTGCATTCAGGTTTTTCAGCTTCTCCTGATGTTTTGTCTCGTAGTTCCGTCTCAGATTCAATTCCTTAATTACAGTCACATTCGTTTCACTAATAACACACACGTGTTTACCGGCAGTGTCAGTAAACATCTGATCAGAAACCCATCTGCTTTGAAAGGCTCTGTTTTCACACTCCACGTTTCTCTTAGCCACTATGAGGCGCTGTTTCACAATAACTGTACAATAGGGTTAAATACATCAACAGAAGCTCGACTTGATTGACGCTGAAATGTTCTCAGGTAGTCTAGTGTTCAGTAAGGCAGCTGAAGCGCGGCATTATGGGATCTGTAGTTTGTGTTATCAGCGCTTCATATCGCGGCACATTAATAACAATAATAATAGATCTATATAAAGCTAAAAGCTAAAAATTAGAAATTGCATAATAGTGGAAAGTATATAATATTTGAAATGTTCAAATACACACAGGTTGTTAAGTTGCATCATCATTTTCATAAATTAAATATAAATGATTTACTACATAAATGATTTACTACAACAGTAAACATGTAACAGTAAACTATGTTCATTGTACATGTTCAACATTTAGGCATTACAGGCCGTGCTTTTTTTTTCTTATAGAAGATATTCCCATCTGGTTGCAACTTCCAGGACAGTGTGATGTTCTTGAACATCACATGTTCCTCCAGTTTCTTTTTCATCTGAAGATCAGATTCAGGATTTAATCATTAAAACATACAAGAAAACTGATATTAGAGCAGCATTCTTGAGAATAACTAAAATGTGTGCAGGTGAGCAGTAAGAAAGTGGAAACTCACCAAATTTCAGGGACTCACCTGCTCTAAAATGGACGACTGCACAGCAGGATCAAACACACTTCCATCAGACTTCACCTGCAGCCTCATCACCTGTTTTCTCACGGGGGAATCTACAAAATAAACACATACATTGTTCTTTTCCATTTTCTTTTACTTGGACTTTTTCTTATGTGGTTGTTCTGGAATGAAGCCAATAAAATCCAGTCATGTTCATAAAAATGTAGAATCTTTCTGCTGTAGGCATTTTGTTTAAATAATTATTTTGTGGTATTTTGCTTTGTGAACTTTAATCCTTCATATTAGGCATCATTTTAATTATGAATAAGGCTGTTTGTGGTTTTAGTTCATTTAAATAACAGGTATTTACTGTTACTTACTGGTGTAACAGAAGAAATAGTACAGAGCAGTGCATGGTTCATCAACGTACAGCCCTTTATAGAATGCTCCACAGTTATCTGAGCCATAAACATTATTGGGTTGTGCAGTATACCATGGGAGTTTTGAGGTCTTGGTGTTGTTTAACCACTTCCATGTCTCTCTGTACAGCCCAAACCAGGAATCCCCCTGGATAGTCATCACCTGTGTTATGAAGTCATTATCTGAGCTGTTAAGAGAGCTGGCGAGGTCTGTGTAATGTGTTCGGCAGTAACTCTGAGCTCTAGCCCAGTTTAGGAGAGGACTAGCCACACCGATAAACCTGTCAGCACCACTGAGATTATCTGAAAATAATAAAAAAATAAAAATATATAAATAAATAAATAAATAAATAAATAAATATATATATATATATATATATATATATATATATATATATATATATATATATGTATGTAGTGTATTTAGAATGTTAATTTTTTTCCTTTACTTTTTTTTATGTATTATGTTGCAGTCTGATACTACAGTTATTCAAATATATATATTTTATTTTTATATATTTCATATATTATATATACAAACCCGATGCGAAAAAAGTTGGGACCCTGAACAAATTGTGAATTAAAACAGAATGCAATGATTTTATTATTTGTATAAAATACAACATAGATGACATATCAAATTTTTAAACAGAAAATGTATCATTTTAAAAGAAAAATAAGTTGATTTAAATTTTCATGGCATCAACACATCTCAAAAAAGTTGGGACAAGGCCATGTTCACCACTGTGTGGCGCCCCCTCTTCTTTTATAACAGTCTGCAAACGTCTGGGGACTGAGGAGACAAGTAGCTCAAGTTTAGGAATAGGAATGTTGTCCCATTCTTGTCTAATACAGGCTTGTAGTTGCTCAACTGTCTCAAGTCTTCTTTATCACATCTTCCTCTTTATGATGCGCCAAATGTTTTCTATGGGTGAAAGATCTGGACTGCAGGCTGCCATTTCAGTACCCGGATTTTTCTTCTACACAGCCATGATGTTGTAATTGATGCAGTATGTGGTCTGGCATTGTCATGTTGGAAAATGCAAGGTCTTCCCTGAAAGAGACGACGTCTGGATGGGAGCAGATGTTGTTCTAGAACTTGAATATATCTTTCAGCATTGATGGAGCCTTTCCAGATGCCCATGCCACACGCACTCAAGCAACCTCATACCATCAGAGATGCAGGCTTCTGAACTGAGCGCCGATAAAAACTTGGGTTGTCCTTGTCCTCTTTAGTCCGGATGACATGGTGTCCCAGTTTTCCCAAAAGAACTTCAGATTTTGATTCGTCTGCCCACAGAACAGTTTTCCACTTTGCCACAGTGCATTTTAAATGAGCCCTGGCCCTCAAGAAAACGCCTGAGCTTCTGGATCATGTTTAGATACGGCTTCTTTTTTGTCCTATAGAGTTTTAGCCGGCGACGGTGAATGGTAGAGTGGATTTTGTTCACCGATAATGTTTTCTGGAAGTCTTCCTGAGCCCATGTTGTGATTTCCATTACAGTAGCAGTCCTGTATGTGATGCAGTGGCGTCTATGGGCCCAAAGATCACGGCATCCAGTATGGATTTCCAGCCTTCACCCTTACACACAGAGATTGTTCCAGATTCTCTGAATCTTTAGATGATATGATGCACTGTAGATGATGAGAACTTCAAACTCTTTGCAGTTTTTCTCTGAGAAACTCATTTCTGAATTTGCTGCACTATTTTTCACTGCAGCATTTGGGGAACTGGTGATCCTCTGCTCATCTTGACTTCTGAGAGACACTGCCACCCTGAGAGGCTCTTTTTATACCCAATTATGTTGCCAATTGACCTAATTAGTTGCAAATTGGTCCTCCAGCTGTTCCTTATATGTACATTTACCTTTTCTGGCCTCTTATTGCTACCTGTCCCAACTTTTTTGCAATGTGTAGCTCTCATGAAATTTTTTATACACAATTTGAACAGTGTCCCAACTGTTTTTGGAATCGGGTTTGTATATCCACACACATTCAGTATATCATCATTTTTGTTATTATTACTTCTTTATTTTTTATTTTAAACTTCAGCAACCACTAACCTCTTAAGCACAAGTTAAGACCAGTTTCACCCGACAATTATTTTTCCATAAATCAGGAGAAAATCAATGTGCACGCTGAACCACATACTGTATACCAACAGGCTTAGATCCTGAGAATCACCTGTTGCATTGAACCCATAACTTGAAAATGATACTTGATTTTCTTTTAAATTTAACTTCCTTTGTTGCTGACATTCTTGGAATCTTAGGGCTATGGTCTTATTTAATTTTTCATAGAATAAACTACAGCTGAAACAAGTGTGGGAAATTAGTTCAGATGAAAGAGTTCAAATTCAATATACCCTCTGCAGACCACAAAGAAAAAAAATCAAAAATCACCAATTAGACCAAAACTAATCACATCACAATCTCGATAATGAGAAAGACTCACCGTCGTAGCATATGAAAGGCTTTAGATCTGCACATGGTTTATCAGCCCAGTATCCAGTTGTATTCATTATTACACAACACGATTCCTTCGCAGCGTAATTATTCGGCTCTCCAAGCTTCCAATTGGTAAAAATGCTGTTCTTCAGCAGGACCTCATTTAAGGACCAGCGCCAACTATTGGCATCATTGTACAATCCGATCCAGGCATATGTGGCCAGTTTTTGTCTTACTGCCTCTTTCTTAATTTGTAATAAATCGACATCAGTGATGATGATTGCCAGGTCAGTGTACATCATCCTGCAGTAAATCTGTGCATCAGACCACGACTTCTTCGTCAGGATCATGTAATAATTGCGTGAAATCTCTTGCAGGACGGATACGTCCAATAGTATAAGACCTGTTGGCGATAATCTGTTATAGATTATTCTAAACATTTTTGATATCATACAGCATGCACTGGAAGAACTTTACAGATGAAGTTCACCACAAATGAAGAATCAATTCTACAACCCAAATTCAGAAAAAGGTTAAAGGAGAATACAGAAGGGTGTCAAATTAGCAGCAAGTTAAAAAGAAAACATTAAATAAAGCGAGCTTTTTGAATGTATCAGTAATGTTTTTAACTATAAGACTGGAAGATTGTGCTAATAAATAAAATTATGTAGAAGTAAAACACATGGAAAAATATACATTTTTAAATACTTCAACAACTATGAGAGTTAGATATGAATGATAATGTGGTGTGCATGACAACTCTAAATATGGGCCCTGTGTGTGTTTTTGTATGTGTGTGTGTGTGTGTGTGTGTGTGTGTGTGCTTAGAAATACACTTACTATTGAGATAAAGGATGAGAAAAAGTCTCTCCATCATGGATAAACACGTGGTCACTGTGGGGTTAAAATAAGTTATTAAAACATTTAACAGGGTTTGTCTACATGCCTTTTTTTGTTGGCTCCTGGTGGGATTCAGTTACAAGTTGCCTACAAGTTGGAATGTTGCAATCACAGGATAGTTATGATGATGAATTAAAATATCTATCTATCACATTGCAGCACATGTAGACGTTTTAACCAATAGCTTGCAGCCATGTAATTTTATAATTGTAATATATTATAAAATTATAAAAAAAAAATGCCACCCAACACCAAAACATACCTTAGCTCTGAAATCTGCTTCTGTTTCTATAACGTCTTAGTTTTCACTGCCTAAATACTTCAACTAAACACCTCGTCATTTCTTTACACAAATCACTTGTGTTCAAAATATGCACGTAAAACAAATTCAGAGTATTTACATCAGGCAGAGACTCATTTCCATTCTGAATGTGGCAGGGTTGAATGCCCCTGCGTGTTGCTGCTGTAATGCCCAACTGGTAGTTAATTAGATTTGATTTAGTTTAATTGGTGGTAGTATTTATATGCCCAGAAAGGAAGCGCAGGAGGGTATAGGTATTGGCAGGGGTCAAGGTCATACAAATACTTCTACATCTACTCAAGACATTCTGAAAATGCTAATCCTGATTTACCTTAGTCCAGCCTGCATGATTTCAACCTGAAATTGATTAAGTTGCTACACAACTGTACACCTACTCGATGAAATTATTGTAAAGAACAGTATTTTTGAGAGACTTAAGCGAAAAGTGTACACATGTCGTAAAAGATAGCAAAGGTGTACAGAGCATGTAACTGGACATCAGGACCTTTACACCGCACTCCATCACAGAACTGGATCATATGCTAAGCTAATTGGTATTTGCTTTGTAGATCACAAGTATCCAGTACACCGAGCGGGTTTGTGTATTTGATGGATTTGCAACTTTTATTTCATCGATATAAAACAGCACAGATAATTAAGGGCCTTGTTAAAAGGGTCTAAGAGTGGCAGCTGGGCAATAGCAGGGCTTGAACCCTGGATCTTCAGAGCAGTAACCCTGAGCTACCACTCATTAGTATTAGTGAACTGGTATAACTTCAGAAGTAATCAGACCTCGTGTAAAATAATAAATTCCCCCATTAGAAATGGTTATGCACATTATCATGTAAGCTGCAGTTATCACACCCCTAATTAAAGAACCTGACCTTGATCCCTGTCAGATGTCCAACCATAGGCCAAGATTAAACCTCCCTTTTATCTTCAAGATCCTGGAAAACCTTGTAGCACAGCAGTTCTGCTCATATCTGCATTACGGCATGCGTGTGAGTGTATGCACACGATTTCCTCCGGTTCTTCATCTGCGGTATGGGCCAGGACATTCAGGATATGCTTGCTGAGAATCGTCTCATATCGCAAATATAAGAAATATGATGTTTCACAATGCAATAAAAAAATAAATTCGTTCATGGTTTTGTTAACTTTAGGTTTTGCAGTGTCTTACTTTCCTGATGTTAAGAGTCCTTACTACAACCAGAAGATTTCACCACATCACCCCTATCTCATCCACTTTACATTGGCTTTGAATCATAGATCAAATTTGGTTACAATCATTTGTTTAGTCACACCTTTGTGTGAATAGTTTTGCTTAATGTAAAGGTCTGGAGAGGTCAAGGAGATCACTCACTCTCTCAATGTTTAATTCATGCTTGAGAGTCTCTCAAAGATTTAGTGTGTGTGTAATTGAGCACAGGTGAACTTAATCACATGGTTACTGACAGCAGTGATTATGTAAGTGCTCTCAGTGATCTCAGACTGTGGCAGCCATATTTGGAGGCAGAGGTGGCTGCTAGGATTTGGAGTCTCTCAGGGGCAGATATCTGATGGCAGATATGTAATTAGCATCACAGGTCTCTTCAACTGTCAGAGAGCACGGGTGCAGGGCTAGGTGAGTAAGGACCCAAATGCAGGATGCCACAGGAGTAAGGTGAAAACAGCTTTTAACATAAAAGGTAGAGCAAAGGGGCAAAGGCAAAAACACAATCCATGGCAAACCAAATAATATTAAACAACCTGCTAAAACGGCTGTCTCTCCAGCCCCTGAGCTCTGCAGGGAGGGCTGCCCAACCTCAGCCTACCTGCCTGACTGAAAATGTCTCGCAGCTCTTCTGCCCCGCCAAGTATGCCCCCAAACCTGTCTGCCCTGCCAAGCATGTCCTCCAGAGTCCCGCCGAGGTCGCCGCTCCGCTCCAGAGTCCCGCCGCAATCTTGCTTGACTGCGTCGCTCCACCCACGGGTTTTGCTGACGACGTGGTTCAGACCTCCGCAGAGGGTGTCGCTCCGCCTCAGACCTCCACAGAGGGCGTCGCTCTGACTCAGACCTACGCAGAGGGCGTCGCTCCGCCTCATCATATTGGCCAGAAAGTGCTTGGGGGAGCCACCTGGAGGCTCACTCCACGCTTCGTTCAGCCTTTCCTGACCTTCAATGCGTTGTACCCCGTAGCAGTTCGCCTCAAGCCCCATTGTGTCCGCCATTGGCAATTCATTGCCCCGTGCCACAGGATTATTGTGCCTTTCCAGCACATAAATGCAACTGACCGGTATCTTATAAGCGGTAATTTGTGAGTTAGACTTACATCATCAATAGTCAGGAGTGTGTACTTTGTTGCACTTATGCCATCCTTCCCACTTATTCATCACATAAATCAAAAAGGAAACGACTCTTTGCTGAGAGTGAAGTAGTGCTGAATCTGGGTACGAAGTTAAAGTCACATGAGGTCTGATCTCCACATCAAATATCAGGATCCACCAATATAAAAGATTCATTCAGAGCACTCCACGATGAGTCTAAGGCCAGTTACTAATTCTAACTTTGAAGGTGAAAGTAAAAGTGTAGGCTGCTCCATCGTAGGCAACATTTTGTCCTCTAGACTTAATTGCCGTCTGAGGTAGGATGCCTGCATCACAACTTCATTGTTTAAGAATATTTTATTAAGTTTGAAATTCTATTCTGCAAGTGACTCTAAAGCGTGCTTGAGTAGATTGAGAAGGTTGCCTCTGTGAGAAGAGATGAGCCCATTGTCCACATTAAAATGCCTCCTAACAAAATGAAGCATATAAGTTCCATACATCTTCATGCCTTCCTGCGCAGGTAGTGGAAGGCCATATATAGCTACCACTGGAGAGTGAATATTACCAAAAACATGCACTTCTTATGTAGTACTGTATTTTTTTTTTTTTTGGACAAATTGTTGTCATTGTTCTCATTAGAGACTTATAGGGACAAACTTATAAATTTGAAACTCATATTTGCAATCTTTCTTTCTTTCGGCTTCTCCCATTAGGGGTCGCCACAGCGGATTATCTGTATTCATGATCCGCACGTTCGATTTTCTGGTGGTCTAATAGTTAGGATACGGGGCTCTCAACGCTGCGGCCTGGGTTTGATTCCCGGTCAGAGAACCAACCCCAGCCACTCTTAGTGCCAGTCCCAAGCCCGGATAAACGGGGCGGATTGTGTTAGGAAGGGCATCCAGCGGAAAAACGTGCCAAATCAAATGTGCATGCGGATGGTCCGCTGTGGCGCCCCCTAATGGGAGAAGCCGAAAGAAAGTTTTTATTTGCCATCTATTTATTTTAGTGAAGCTGTTTTGAGACAATGTTCTTTGTTAAAAACACTGCAAACCATCATATTAATATACTATATTTAGAATAAAATACCTTGTTTTGTTGTTAATTAACTCTGAAACTCTGATTGACGCCCAATCTTCAGATCAGTAACCTTAAACTTTAACCACTGAGTATAAGTAAATTATTATAATATTAGAAGTAACCAAACCTCTTCTACAAATAATACATTCCCCTATAATCACTGGTTATGCACATTATCATTAAACTGGCAGTTATCAAACCATCACCTGAAAACCCTGAGATCTTCAGGCTGATTTCAAACGTCCGTTTTATCGCCAATATAATGTTATAGCACAGCTGTTATGCTCGTATGTCTATTACAGCATGTGTGTGTAAGTGTATACAACATTTATTCTGCTACTCCCTCTTAGGTATGGGCCATGACGTTCAGGATCAGGATTCAATGTCTTTCGAGGCCCTGTAATCAGGAGCCAGAAAGACCAGATCACACAGAACACTGACTGTGAGGACACAAGAATGTTAAAAAAAGGCTGATAAAATCAAGAGTTTTAATAGATTGTAATTTGTACAGAAGTGTGAATGATGTGGGTGTGTTTAAATGTGTGTGGTGTTGGAAGAATGATTTGTGCTCTGTTACAGAAGGAGAATAAACTTTACAACAGAACTAAACAGATCACTCGTGTTTAAATGAATTCACTGAAAATAACTTAAGATGTACTTCATTATTTATTTATTAATTTATTAATTAAAATTAATTGATTAAAATTAATTGATGTTGAAATCTCTTTTAAACTGTGTGTGTGTGTGTGTGTGTGTGTGTGTGTGTGTGTGTGTGTGTAATCAAACAAAGCTAAACTAAGTTTTCTGGAAATCTCAGACTATAGCAGCCATATTTGGAGGCAGAGGGCAGAGGTGGCTGCTGGGATTTGGAGCCTCATAGGGGCGGAGCTCTGACGCTGTCCTCTCTTACAATCTCCTGTCTCTGAAGATGTAAGGAACGGATCCATGTTTAGGAGGAATTGAGGAAGTTCAAACTTTCCAAATTAGACATCATTAGAAATGAATAAATAGAAATGAGTAATTATGAATAGCTTTTTTTCATGTGGCATGTAGAACAAATCCACATATTCAGAAGTAAATAGAAATGAAAACCCTGAATCACTTTTTATCACTAGAAAATGTTTATATTATAGTATATATAAAGCAGGCTGAAATGGTGTTAGATGTTTATATTAATGAAACTGATTAATAGTTACAAAAAGGTAATTAAAAAAAAAAGAATGATTGTAATTTGAAACAGTAAAAAATTTAATAAACGTTTTTTTAATTGTTCTATATTTCACTATATAACCAAGGAATCATCGGAAAGCCTAATCATGACTGTTGAATTAATTCTACATTTTCTGTTTTATATAATGATGAATTGATAAATATGTTAATGATGCAAATGCAAAACTTACTTTCTGCAAATATTCGTCTACAGATTATTTAGAAAGAAAGAGCTACATGATGTCAGACGCAGGTCAGGTCTAGATTCTTACACGCATTATTCCTAGGATCTTTTTCCACTCGCACTGGGACTATTTGAATACATTTTCTTGTCAAACGAAGATCCAGATCCCTGTTTTCCAGTGTGGGATTTCCATATAAACCAAGCCTTCGAATTGGACTCTAGCACTATTAAAATAAATTAAAGAAATCCACTTTTCTCTTCTGTTAATTTGTCTAGAGCTGCTTTGAGACTGTCTATTATTAAAAGCGCTATACAAATAAAATGAATTGAATTAAATAGGAAAAGAAATGTCACCCGGGATCACAGGTCTAAATGTCACAAAGAGGATCGTATTATATACTGCATTAAACCTTAAGCTCAGAACAAAAACTGTACATTAAGTCCAGTTAATAATCAGCCCAGTTACTACTCAATGATGAGATCGAATTGACAGAGAATACAACGAATAAACCTTCTGACCTTTGAGAACTTGTGTGTCAAAGTTAATCACATGCAAACCTCATTTGCATTCAGGTTTAAACCTAATCACCTGCTTACAAAACACTTAAACATGTAAGAGGATCTTTCATGGTGGCCAAGATGATTGTTGAAAAAGGATTTTCTTTGCATGTAGCTCCACAGAACGTATATTTTAAACTCAACATGAAATTAAGCTGTTTTTTGGATCTCCAGCACCTCCATTTCAGCACCTCTGTTTGTGTCACTGACTGTTTTACTGCGATATAAAAAAAAAATACTGCAGTTTG
Organism: Silurus meridionalis; assembly: GCF_014805685.1. Taxonomy (NCBI): domain Eukaryota; kingdom Metazoa; phylum Chordata; class Actinopteri; order Siluriformes; family Siluridae; genus Silurus; species Silurus meridionalis. The sequence continues at coordinate 15,327,456 of NC_060911.1, forward strand.
TATTCTGGGAAGAAATTAAACATTTTCTCAAAGGGATCAAAAAGGTATTTTGAATAAATTAGAAAGTCTTTGCTTTGTTTGCTGCTGATGTGAGGAAGGTGGACTGGTAGTGACGTGTGTAATGAAGATTCATGGGTCTGGATGAATAACAGTATTAAGATTAAAACGATCATGGCTACAGAAGTCACAATAGTTCTTGAATTAAAAAAATGGATTCGCTTTATTATGTATATTCTTAAAGAATGCATATACACAAATCATAAAAAAAAAAAAAGAAGTTATGGTTATTATTTTGACTGTTCATAATGACATGCACGCTTCATCCTCCGCGTATTTTTGTGTTGTGTTGAGTCACTGCAGTAAAAAGCATAAATCCAAGTTTAAATATATTAAAAAAATGTTTGGATCTGATGCCCCCTACTGAAGTACAGCTTTAATTTTGAAGGTTAAATAAGCAGTTCAGGTAAACATTTTTTTAAATCGATTTGTACAGTAGGTAAGCATTAATACAACATATATCAAGCACAAGGCTGCTAAATCTCACCACATTCTCAATTTATTCTCACCACATTCTCAATTGCGGAACCTTGAAATGACTGATACATGACTGATCAACATGTTCCAAGCAGAACCACTGTGCAGCCATCTGGTTATTGGTGTTCGTGGACAAACTACAATAATATTTTATTACTAATAGAAAAGAAAATATTAGACTGTTATTACGGACTTCTTGGAAAAGAAGAGGTTAAAGGTCACCCTTGTATTTTTTGTGAAAGACTTCTCCGTCCGGCTGCACCTTCCAGGTCACTGTGGTGTTCCCCAGCATGCCCTTTTCTTCCAGTTTCAGCTTTATCTGAAGCATAGAATCAGAACTGAATGGATTATTTGTAACAGAAAAAAAATATGTTTTGATAAAAAAGGTGAGAAGGAGGAAAAATTTATCATATTTTGGGAAATACTAATCACCATCTCTAAAATAGCCGATTGCAGGGCAGGATCGAGACCACTCCTATCAGACTTCACCTTCAGTTTGATTATCTGCTGTTCCCTCGCCGGTCTAACTGTGGTTGAACACACATACGATTTCCCATTTTTTTTTACAACTTTGTAGATACTGTATTATGATTGAATTATTATTAGTATCAAAGACAAATTAATTTAAACTTACTGGTGTGGCAGTAGAAATAAGCTGGTTGACTGCAGTAATAATTATTAAACACTTTGTTGTTATGTGATACACAGTTCGCATTTATTAAATTAGGATTAGGTTGTCCAGGAGCCCATGGGAGGTTTGAAGCAGTGGTCCCATCTGACCAACTCCAGGTGTTTCTATATAATCCAATCCAGGAATCTCCCTGGGCATTCCTTATCTGCATTAGCAAGTTGTTATCGGCGCTGTTAAGGGAGCTGGCTAAGTCCGTGTGATAGGTTTGACAGTAACTTTGAGCTTGAGACCACGTCATCGGAGTTTTGATACCGATAAACTTGGCAGCTCCACTGAAATTAGCTGGTAAAAAAAAAAGGTGGAGATATATCAAATAGGAAAAAAGCATGCACACTGGAAAAAGAATTAAACATTCCATATATATATCAAAAATGAAAAAAAAAAAAACATTCTCAAAATTGTTAGTTCAAATGTTTGTAAATCAGCAATGACTCACCATCATAGCAAATGATGGGTCTTAAGGATGTACATTGTGCGTCTGCCCAGGTTCCATAGAGATAAATTATAACACACGCTTCGTTCCCACCATAATTATCAGGCTGTCCATTATACCAATTAGTATAAGGGACATTCTTCAGTGGGGACTGAAGTAAAGACCAGCGCCAGCTGTTGACATCATTGTACAGTCCAATCCACGCATATGCTGTAAATCCTACTCTTGTTGCTTCTTTGTTTAAATATATCCAATCATCATTAGTTATGATGGTTGCCATGTCAGTGTACACGGTTCTGCAGTAAATCTGTGCATTTGGCCACGGGACAGAATTCATGATCAGATGATAACTGTGATGGACACTTCTATATGAAGTTACAACACCTTGAAGGAAACAAACACACCATTTCTATTTTTAGCAATTGAATTCATACATAAACAGTTGCCATAACTCCTGTAAACTAATGTTGGTGGAATTTTAGAGGCATAAAAAGATCCTAAAGCCCCTGAAAATGACCCTTAGCCAATTGTTCAATATTAGCATAAAGATGAATATTGCATTGGACACAATGCAAGAATGATTCCCTCTGTGATATTTAGGAGGCTCTGGTCTAATCAGATATCAGATAGATAGATATACTGTAGTCACATATAGAAGGAGAAGCATCTGAGACTGTTTTCTTTCTCTTTCTCTTTCTAGAGAACCTCCGATACAAGCTTCAAACTACAAAATTCGTTTTTACTGCCAATATAAAAAAAATTGGGTCCATTAATCTACACGAGAAGTTTATTTTGTGTTTCTGAATACATTCTAAACATGATCACACTCACTCACTCACCAGTAAAAAGCAGGAGGAGAATCAGTTTCTCTTTCATGTTGAATACGGAGCTGCGCTGTCAAAAAGGAAAAAAGACATAAAGATATTAAAAAGCCGTACTTTAAAAAAAACACTTAAATCTTAACACCCTCACACTTTCAAAAAAAAAAAAAAACTAATCCCATACAATGATTTCATATTTTAAAAAAGAGAGATTTAAACTAAAATAAAACTACAATAACTTTAATTTCAACCATTTGCTTAACTCAAATGAAAGAAAAAGAATTCATGTTTAGAATTGAAATGCTATCCAACTTTGATTTATCCTTCCTAAATGGTGAAATTTGATTTTACCAACACTAAAAAGTATTAAAGATTTAAATCTACCTGTAAAAACAAAAACCTGAAAGCTGCCGTTCCTTCAGAAGCTCTGTTTTAGCTCCTCACTGCTCATGCAAAGACAGCGCTCTGAAATAGTATCTCTTCACCGTCCTGATGCGCTGGACTGACTGGGTTTTATTTGTTTTCTGCTTTCCCTCAGACTCAAAAAAACAGACTCTTTCAACAAAACCAAATGCTGAGCCGTCCTCTTTGTTCAGCTCAGAAAGGAGGTAACTGAGGTCATCCGATTGTCTTAGGGATTTCGGCGCTTCGGTGATCAGATACAGCGTTCAGCATGCCCGATATCATCATGCCTTCCAGCAGTATGATAAAAATCGAATCTACTGGGAAAAGTGTTGTAATTCGAATTATTTTACAATGATAGATCTATAAACGATCTACAAAGTATTGTATTCATAACGAAAGATCTGTATGATGTAATCAATTCCGGAAACACGAATAAGGGCCGGATTCTAACGTGTTATAATGCAGTGAGAAATGGATTGTGATCATTTAAATACATTTACTTGGCAAAATAAAAAGTAGCTTGTGTGGGATTTACGTGTACAACAAGCCTTCAGATTAACGCTACAACTATAAAAACAAAGAGTCCTGTTTTCCATAGGAAAAGAAGTATTACCTCAGACTAACTTTAAGTGGTACATGTCTACATGGCAGCAAGTTCCTTATTACACAGTTGAGGACAAGACAAAGATTAAAAACTGATGTCAGTGGAAGACTGTGCAGGTTTAAATACATTTCCAGCAATCAGAATGCTCTCCTGAGATTTCCAATCAGTGCTTCTGTTGATCAGTTAGTGTAGCCTTCAGATGCTGATACGAAGCAGGTAATCGAGAGAAAAACACATCTAACCAACCAGTCACCATATAAATTCAAACAGCTACAGCAAACTAAAATTCTGGCATTAGATTTCATTAAGTACTGCACAACCTGCTTGCAATTGAGTGTCCTTTTGCATGTTTAGGTGTAATAGACTTATAGACAGATAGGATTATCAAGTCAGATGACTGATAGCAGACACTTCAGCAGTGTTCAAATCAGTTTTAACTTTTCACTACTTAATTACCAATCAGCTTTAAAACTTAAAATAATACATAAGCAAACCAAAAGAAGAGATTTTTTTAGTTAAATCAGCTTTATTGCAGTCAGGAGAAAGTCAGCGGTTGCATGCAAGTGTGAAGTCACGTGAACACCCAAGACCCCCCACCTAAATTTCACACCTTTTTTTTACCAGCATCTTTTGATTTTGCTGTGTTTGCAAATCGGCCCTTGGAAATTTCACACCATCTTTTTTTTTTTTTCCTCTTTTTTTCCACTCCTTGTTTTTTCGTTGTTTTTTTCTCTTTTTAACCTGTTTGGGTTGCATGCTTCAGGATCGATTTTTTTTTTTTGTGAGCAAGATGAGTAGCACATGATGTCACACAAGTTATGCTCAAAATGATCCTTATATGATTTGGTCACTTTTTCCAGATGTTGATGGGAGTTCTCTAAAATGTGTTCTCTTCTTTTAAATCACTCTCTCTGCTCATATAAAGAGTTGGACGCAATTCTCTTGGTTATTAGCCCTTATCACCCGTCTGTCCGTCTACTGTTTACACTGTGGTTTCTCAGTTTCTTTATTTTGGGCTTTACAGCTGTAAAAACATCCCTATTTGTGTTAGAAAAAGAAGTGTAATCTAACACCAGCCTTTAGAGTTACAGGTCTAAATGTCACAGGAATACAGTTTTAGAAAAGAGACATATCGAAAATGCAAAGAAATACATAATAATATTCATATTTGAATAATTGCATGTAAAACCCAAAGACAGCACAGTAGTACTTTTTTAAATAAGTGATTAAAAACAAGGCAGACTGAAAGGAGGGTCTTTACCCGTCATCCAGACTGTAATAGAATTCTCATTGTGTGGTTAAATGGAAGTATAATATATTATATAATATATCTAAATAAATCTGGTGCTCTACAGCAGTGGTCCCCAACCTTTTTTACACCACGGACCGGTTTAATTTCGGACAATACCAGTTTTATTTTCAGGGACCGCCCTTTAAGGTGTGGCAGATAAATACCACAAAATAAAATGATATGAGTATAAAATCTGGTATTTTCTTAAATATTATAATAATCGTGAATCCACTGTGTTGTTTTTTGTTCATTTTGCTCTCTTGGGGGTTTGAATGTATTATGCAGTAATGTATTATGTGATATATATAAAACATCGTTCAGAATCACGGACACAGATGGCAGCCAATGATGAGCGCAGAAGCTCCTCGCCGTCCTTGAGGAAACGGATGAGTATAAAGGGGGTCTTCTCGCCATAAGGATCTATCAGGCCTTGAGACGCATGCAACCACTTTCGCTTTCAGTTTCTCCCTTCACACACACACCCCCCTTTTAAAACCCACTAATCTTGATTCCGGTGTGTCTATTCTCAGACAGAATGCTGCAGTGATGCACTACATAAGCTAAATTCTATAACATTTTTTTTTTTTTTTTTTTTTTTTACAAATGGCTTATAGTTTAATTAGTTTATTGATGGCAATTCATTTTCTTTATTCTGGTAACAGAAAAAAAAAACATTACAGGTATAGTGTGAAGTACAATATGTATAGCTCTCTATATAAAATTATTCTTTACGATGACACACTGATATGTTAAACCCAGTATTTGGACATACCCTCTATGCTTTTCTCTTTATACAGTGGCCACTTACAAAAAAACAGGTTACAGATTAAATATTTGTCATTACATGCAAAGCCGACTTTTAAAACTAAGATGACAAAATAAAATAAAAAAAAATAGGTTTGTTTCTATATTTTAGGCATATTTTATTGTTTCTTTCTTGTTATTGTTTATATATTTTATTGTTTCTGACTCTTCCTAATGATTAAACATGATACAGCATGATTCACATGCTGTAAAGTTAAACTTTCTTTACAAAAAAAAAAAAAAAAACCTTCCAGGTTACTGTGGTGTTCTTCAAAACCGAAAGAGAAGCTCTCCGAACGCCACTGCCGGCGTGGTGCTGAACGAACAGCTCCAGTTCAGCATCGATGTTAAACAAAAGCATTTATTATTTAAATGACTTCTTTTTTTATTTTCTTCCTTTGACTCCCATCACATGAGGCTGACTCCATGAAGGCTATTTTTCAAAAGAGATGACTTTCTTTTTTTAATGATTTAATGGAGAAACGTTGTCTCATTTCACTGTGCACTGCATCAGCTATATACGGTTGAAATGACAATAAAAGCTTCTTGTTTGTGAATCTCTGGATTGTGTATTGGATCAGATTAACTTGCGAAAGGAATCATTTCAAGCAGTGTAGAAAGTCAGCTGTCAGAGCTGAGTATAGTCAGGATATTGGTGGATTAGTCATGATAGAAGCCTAAAGCTCAGGCGGGTTTGTGAGCTACAGTACATATAAAACATACAGAATAAAATGTTATATCTTACATTTGCAAAAAATTTGAATCATCTTTAAATATATCCATTACCTCTATGCTATTTGTAGGTTTTTTTTTATTGAGAAGTATTTGTCCTGAAGGTTTAGCCACGTCAGAAGAATAAATGTACTTTTGAAAAAAAACTTGGAAAATTTGGAGATCACATGACCTACAACAATGGATTTCTTGCTACCTGATTACTTGATTTCAGCGGAATTATGAAGTGATGAAATATGGTTTCTCGAGGTTTAGTGAGTAGAAAGTATGAGCCACTTCTTGCATGACACCATTTAAATATCTCAATTACTCCAAGAAAACACAAGTCCAGATTTGTTCACAGATCTTCTGAAGACTCAGATTCCAAAGGACAGATTGCTTTTTATTTTATTGGATGATTCTGCACCATCACTAACTGTTCATTAAAGGAAAATCCTGTCAGTTGCTCTTCAGCCATTTCAACCATATCAACCATCTGACGTATATTTGCTCCTGTGGAGTGGCTTTGAGCTTCAAAACACTTCATAAACTTGATTCAGAATTGGACTTTTTCAAAATGGATAAACAATTGGTTTTGTGTGTCTGTGTGTGTTCAGGTTTTAAGACTACTGGTGTCAAATAAACTCTAGACTGTATTTAAAACAAAACAAACAAAAAAAAACACCATTATTTTTTAATAAGAACAATTCTAAATAAATACATGTATTAGTGAGATACAGGAACAAATCTTTCTGCTTCATGGTGTAGCTGTGGAGAGAAAACAATAAAAAAAATGAGGAGAAACACTAACAAAATATGTACAATCAGACATTATAATAATCGTCACAAACTGCTGAGCAGTTCAGTGTGTTCATTGTGAGCATGTCGAATCACTCAAACATCTGATCAATATATTATATATTTCAGTACATGATGATCTACAGTATGCTTATAGCTTCATCTTTTCAGTAACAACAGCAAAAACTATGAAGTGAACATTCTCTCCAGGCTAAAAATAGATCCCACAGTCAGAATCTTCATTCTAGAATGCAATAAATGTATTTATTTATGGTTTTCTCTCTTTTTTTTTAAAGACACTCACATTCTCTTCCATTGAATGAGTTTTACACAAATATCACGATTTCCTGTGTTATACTGTAAACTATATCACAGCTCAAAAGTCGACAGAATCAGTTTTATTGCCAGTTAATGGGGTTCATTTCCTCATAATGTTGTGAAATAAAAGGTCAAGACCAATAAATCTTCATGTACGTGCACTCTTTCATAAAGCGCACAATACCAAGACTGTTAATTAAAGTGAACAACAACAACAACAACAACAACAACAAGCAAACAATGTTTAAAAATGAAAACATCAATCGACACTAACCTGGATTCTGAAAACCTGACGTTGTTCCTTCAAAAGCTGTGCTCACTTCATACTGTATCTTCACTGCTGGAGTCTAATAACCATCTTAAAATCTTCTTTACATGGATATGGAGAATTTACATCCCAAGTGGTAGAGACTGATTTGCATTTTGACCTGCCCAGTGCATTCAAATGAACGAGAAAAGATAAACGGATGAAAATGCAGTGTGAATTTATTAAAAACAAACAAGTAAACAGGCATAAAGCCTAATAAAAAAAAAGTTCTGTTAAAGCACAAAAACCTGCATGAGGCAAATGAATAATAATAATAATAATAATTAAAAAAAGAATGACAAAAGAAAACAGGTACAAGCAACAATTAGAATTTGAAATGCAAACACTGAGCATTAGTTTGCATTGAGCAGGTAGAACTTTGTCTTCGATATATACAGTGAGTAGTAATTGCAAACGTGTGTGTGTGTGTGTGAGTGTGTGAGATTACTAATTGTCCACACCTGTTCGTTTATTGAAACGTGATCGATGTCCACACTGATACATATATTTCTCTCTGTTTTTTGGCCTCCCATCCACAGAGGCGCCGTTTTCAGTCAGCGAAAGCCATAATGGAAACATTTGAAAACGTGTGGTCCGTAAAAACAGAGGCAAAAATTAAGCATTTTAAGTGACCTTTTAAAGAACCAGGAGGTAAATTAACTGCGGGTGGAAAGACACAGATCAGTGAGCAACTTTAAATGTATCTGGATTAGCGTAGACGTAGCCAGAGTCTGGTGATCGCACCTGAAAACTCTGAAGGCTAATTAGCATGCTGTCGTGAGTTCTGGGAACCTCAGATTTTGATGTAATTATTTGATAGAACCCTCGTTCAAAAACACAGTCTGAAGCTTAGTGGTTTTAATGCTTTTCTTAAAGAAGAATGCCTTCAAGTGAAGTTTTTCATTTCTCCTAATCTCTGGAAAAGTACTGCACCAATTCCTGCATTTGAGAAGCGACATTTTTGCCGTCACTGCAGAATTATACAGTGATTTGTCTGAGGTTCTGGAAATTGATGTATAATTGATGCTTGAGCCCTTCCCCTGTGTACACCAGACAAAGAGTGGGGTTATATGGGCAAAAAACTCAATAGCACAGGCATTTGGGCTTTAGTGAAGCTTAGGTCAGGGGTTAGCTTAGTCTTATGCAAAGCGAGCTTAGTAAATTTCCATCACATTGTTTAATGAAACTTTCCTTAACACCTGAGATCCATTTCGGTTCCATTAGAACAAAGAGGAATTCAAATATTTGTCACACGATCCAGCAAATCAGATCAGATCATTTATCTGACATTACAGTGTAGTAAAAACACAAAAAGACATTTTCAGTGCAATTTAAATAAATTTCATTAACAAATTGAAAATCTTCTGAAGAAGGCAAAGCTTTGGCATTGATCTTCAGAACTGCACACAAACAACAATGCTGTGATGAAAATATCTATTTAATACAATCACTCAAATTCAGTGTTACAAATATGCAATTTGCTAAATGTACAAGTTACACAAGCAAATTCACTTTTAAACAGAACATATGCAGAAGAATAAGTATAAGCCTGTTAACACAAAGTAGGCTGTTTAAATGTTGCCCATGTGGCCGAAAGTGGTGAAATTTCAAAAGAAATGTAGTCATTGGTTCGTTTGTATATATAAAATGACATTGTGAAAAAGAGATTACAGCTGATGTGTTCTGAAATGTGCTGATATTCTAGATTCGTTTCTTTACTTGCATTTGGGCATCAAAGGAAATGCTTGTTTTTTTTTTGTAGAAGATGTTTCCATCCGGCTGCGACCTCCAGGACAATGTGATGTTCTTGAACATGGCCAGTTTCTGCTTCATCTGTAAAGCAAAGTCCGACAAGAGAAATCATATTACAAACAATGCAAGAATGAATACGAGGAAAGCGAGCAGAGAGGAGCAACGTTTTTTTACCTGCTCTGAAATGGACGACTGCACAGCAGGATCAAACACACTTCCGTCGGACTTCACCTGCAGCCTCAGTACCGGTTTTCTCACGGGGGAATCTACAGAATGAACGCACATTAAATAAATACAAAAATATAAATCTTGACATTATCTTGAGAAAAAGAGACTTACTGGTGTAACAGAAGTAATAGTGCAGGATGGTGCATTCTTCATCAATGTACAATCCGTTAAAATCTGCTGCACAGTTTTCACTTCCCAATTTATTACTGGTTTGTCCAGGATACCATGGGAGTTTTGAGGTCTTGGTGTTGTTTAACCACTTCCACGTCTCTCTGTACAGCCCAAACCAGGAATCCCCCTGGATAGTCATCACCTGTGTTATGAAGTCATTATCTGAGCTGGTAGGAGAGCTGGCGAGGTCTGTGTGATCTGGGAATTAAGAATATTTTTGTCTTTTTACACTGAAAATATGATCCAGTGATACAACCCAAAACATGCACCTATTAAATGTATTATATATACAGTATATATATTGCATTGCCAATGCATTAACATTACTTTTCATCTTTGTTCAGCGAACTAATCAAATGACAATCTCAATAAAGATTCACCATCGTAGCATACGAAGGGTCTTAAATCTGCACATGGTTTATCAGCCCAGTATCCAGTTGTACCCATTATTATAGCACAGGATTCCTTCCCAAGATAATTATTAGGTTCTCCAGTATTCCAGTTTGTTAAAATGCTGTTCTTCAGCAGGATGTCATTTAAGGACCAGCGCCAACTATTGACGTCATCGTACAATCCGACCCAGGCAGGTTCTGTCAGTTTTTTTCTTGCTGCTTCTTTCTTTAATTGTAAAGAATCAACATCAGTGATGACTATTGCCAGGTCAGTGTACATCATCCTGCAGTAATTCTGTGCATCAGGCCACGACTTCTACGCCAGGATCAGGTAATAATTGCGGGAAATTGTTTGATGGTCGGATGCGACGAACGTGATAAAACCTGTGTTAGAATGATGTTATGCACTATTAATATAATAATATAAAAAAAAATGTATATAATTAATATAACAATTTGCATGTTTTTTCGGGTGCCTGTATTCAGTATAAAATTTATTTGTGATTTATTTGAATATGTTTCACAGTTAATTACTGGTATTTAGTTTGGAAGAATTTGGCATTTAACCACATACTTAACAGTGTTAAAGAGTTATTTTGGTAAGAAATTATATTTTTTCCCATCAGGGGGCGCCCATTGTAAAACTCTACATATAAAAACCCAACAGTGCCTTGATTAATGTTATGAGCTGTTGTCATTTGTTTATACCACATGATAATATCCAATATATATAGATTTTGATTGCGTTGGTGGAGAAGAACATTGGTTTACTGTAAGAATGATTAAAAGTGTTTAAAGGGAGAATAATCACTCCCTAATTAAACATGTGAAGTTATGTGAATCATTACTGATGTAAGTGTTTATTCCTTTAAATTTCGATGATTATGAGCTAATGAAAACCCAAAATTCAGTGTCTCAGAAAATGAGATTATTGTGAAAAGGTTGAATATTGGAGACTCGTGGTGTCTCACTCTAATCAGCTCATTAAATCCAAACACCTGCTCAGGTTTCCTGAGTCTTTAAATTGTGTCTCAGTCTGGTTCAGGCTCCACAATCATAGGGGAAAACTGCTGACTTGACAGTTGTCCAGAAGACGATCATTAACCCCCTGCGCATGGAGGGTGAGACACAAAAGGTCATCGCTAAAGAAGCTGCTATTCACAGACTGCAGGATCCAAGCACATTCATGGAAAGTTGAATGGAAAGAAAAAATTTGGTAGAAAAAGGTGAAACGAAGCCCATTCAAGAATTTAAACTATAACTGACACATTCCTCGTGTCGAGCCGCTCCTGAACCAGAGACAACGTCAGAGGTGTCTTACCTGGACAAAGGACAAAAAGGACTGGACTGTTGCTCAGTGGGACAAAGTCGTCTTTTCAGATGAAAGGAAAGAAAATTTTGCATATAATTTAGAAATCAAGGTCCCAGAGTCTGGAAGAAGAAGTGAAGGGATGCACAGAATCCAAGTTGCTGTAGGCCCAGAGTAAAGTTTGCACAGTCAGTGGTGGTTTGGGGAGTTGTGTCTTCTGCTGGTGTTGGTCCACTGAGTTTGATCAAGCATAAGGTCAGCACAGCTGGATTGAATTTTCCAGCAGGACTTGGCACCTGCCCACACTGCCAAAAGCACTAATACCTGGTTTAAGGACCATGGTATCCATGTGCCTGATTTTCCAGCAAAACCCTGACCTAAACCCCTCATGGAGAATCTATGGTGTATCGTAAAGAGGAAGATATGAGACACCAGACCCAGCAATGTAGAAGAGTTGAAGGCTGCTATCAGAGCAACCTGGACTTCCAGAACACATCAGCAGCATCACAGACCGATCGCCTCCACGTCACACCGCATCGCTGCAGTACTTCATGCAAAGGATGATGTTTATAGTAGTCCAGTAGTCTTTTTAGTAGTCCAACATTTCTGTGCTAAAAATCTTTTTGATTTTATAAAAAAAAATGTATTGGTCTTAAGTAATATTCAAATTTTCTGAGATACAAAATGTTGGGTGTTTTATTAGCTGTAAGCCAAAATCATTAAAATAATGATAATAATATATATATATATTTATATATGCATGCAATAATTCCCAGAGACGCAACGAAAAATCTTGGGAGTTTCTCATAATTATGGAATGAAATATCCAAAAAGGTCCTAGAGAAATAAACTCTAATTTTTTACATACTTTGGATGTACACTTTATTTACTTTAAAGTGTCCACCTTTATCCACGACTTCACATCTTACCAACAAAATTATAATACAACTATTTAAGGCTTACAAATAGACTTGTGTTTATCAACGGAGAGGAGAGAGAAGCATTAGACCATAACCGGCAATTATTGCTAATAAAGAAAAATACAATTAAAGCAAACAAAACCTACCTTAAGTCTGAAATCCACTTCTGTTTCTTTAATGTCTGCTGCACATCTTCACTGCCTAAAGAGCTCAACTGGGCACCTTGTTATTTCTTTACACAAATAGATTGATGATCTACTGTAAATATCCAGCGAGAGATCAAACGCTGGGAATTTACATCACACACGACGGAGACTGATTTCCATTCAGACGCACAAATATCTTTCAAAAGTGTCTGTGGCTTTCTGACTTTGCATAGGATGCGAGTTCCTTATTTAAATGAGAAGTAAATCCCAACTGTGTGTGATCAAAGACTTTTTTCTACATTTAAACATTTCTGGCTTTTATATTTCAGAAGGAAGCAAGAACATTCATCACACACATCAGGAGGTGTAGCTTTAGCATTCAAATTGAATTGAAATTGAAAACTGATCATTGCGTAAGAGAGATTTCCCAGTGGGTGCACTAATGGGTAGGTTTTAAATGGAGGGAGGAGCCAGAAGATGTGGAGGATAAGGATCATACACCTGTGCTGGATTTGTATTAACAAGTGTGTGCTCTCTTGCACTAAGAGCTACAAGAACAAAAGAGAGAGAGAGAGAGAGAGAGAGAGAGAGCGCCTCTAAATGGAGTTCTCTTTAATTGGAGACACTGTGCTGCTGGCGATGGTTCTATACCTACATCCTAAAAATCCATGAATTTGCCAGTCAACTCAAGAACTTTTTTAATAATAATTAATAACAACAGTTTACTACAATGTGCTCAGGTCCACAGGTTGCATGAACAGTTTTGCGTTTAAGCGTCCATTACTGAACACCTCAATAATGATGGAACTGTAATGAATGCAGATTCAGTGCCCAGATGAGGATGGAGTCTGGTTCCTCTCAAGGTTTCTTCCTCAAACAATTCCTTCTCACATTCGCCACTGACTCGCTCATTAGGGACAAGCTCACAATCAATAGTGAACTTATTTTATATTAATAAAACTTATAGGCACCAAACGTTTACACTCTTTTACACAACTTTATTATCACTTTATATGTGCAAAGCTGCTTTGAGACATTGTTGTCCATTGTCCATTGTTGAAAGCGCAATACAAATTAAAATGGATTGAATGAAATATAAATAAACAGATGTTGCAATAATAGTGGAATTTGTTTTTTTTTATTTTTCAAGGCGCATGGATTTACAAGCTATTAATGGGTTCCATCATCGTTATCATATACAATATTTACTACAACATTATATATATATATATATATATATATATATATATATATATATATATATATATATATATAAACAGAAAAAAAGAAATATCATATGTACATGTACTCAAAAAGTACTCAAACCCTTTGAAGCTGTATGGTCACTCTGACTGAGTTCCAAAGATTACTGTGTGGAGATGGACAAAGTTCCAGAAGGATAACCATCACTGCAGCCATCCAACAATCTGTGCTTTATGGCAGAGTGACCAGACAGAAGCCTCTCCTCAGTGCAAAACACACGAAAGCCCATTTAAAGTTTGAAACCTAACACCTGAAGGACTCTCAGACTGTGAGGAACAAGATTCTCTGGTCTGATGAAACCAAATTGTTTAGCCTCGATTTTAAATGTGATGTCTGGAGGAAACAGGCATCATCCAAAATGTGAAGCATGATGGTGGGAGCTGGGGAGGTGTTTTTCTGCAGCAAGGACTGAAGGACTGGTCAAAGCTGGATGGAGAAAAGTCCAGACTTAATAAAAACCTGTTCCACAGCACTCAGGACCTCAATTTGTTTGAAGGTTTACAATCCTACATGACCTCAACCTTACTCACACAGTCAAGACAACACAGAAGTGGCTTAAGGATGGTCCTGTGAATGTTTTGCAGTGGTCCAGCCTGAGCCCTACTGAAAATCTCTGAAAGACCTGAAAGTGGCAGTCCACCAAAACTCCCCATTCAACCAGCACAAGCTTGAGAGGATTTGCCTTAAAGAATGGCAGAAAATCCCCTAATCAAGGTTTGCAAAACAAAAAGACTTAAACAAAAAGGCTGAAATTGTGCCAAAGGTTCATCAGTCTGAATACTTTTTTCTGAGTACTGAGTACATTTCAGTTATATTTCAGTGTTATCTTTAAATACATTTACAGACATTTCCATTTTTACTTTTAGGGGAATGAGTGAAGATTATAGACAAAATAAAAGTTAATTTGATATATACGTATGTATACAGTATATGACAAAACATTACATAACAGAGTTTACAGCCCAAAGTCAACACTCTACTGTTTTACTGAATTTTTTTTGGCCTAGAGAAGATATTTCCATTCGGATGCAACCTCCAGGACAGTGTGATGTTCTTAAGCATGACATGTTCCTCCAGTTTCTTCTGCATCTGAGGAGCAAAGTCCAGGTTTAATAAACCAACAAACAAAATCATATTTTACAGATAATACAAGAGTTAATATGATGGAAACAAGCAGAAAGGAGCAAATGTTTTTGGAAATAATAAAAATTTGAAAAAATTTCACCAAATTTCAGGGACTCACCTGCTCCAAAATGAACGACTGGACAGCAGGATCAAACACACTTCCATCAGACTTCACCTGCAGCCTCATCACCTGTTTTTTTACTGGGGAATCTACAGAATAAACACATAGAAATTGTTTCTCCTCTTTTCCTCAATATACTTAAGTAAAAAGTAAATTCCGAAATATAAATCTTGAAAAAAGACTTACTGGTGTAACAGAAGAAATAGTGCAGGTTGGTGCATTCTTCATCAATGTACAGTCCTTTATAAACTGGTGCACAGTTTTCACTTCCCCAGTTATTACTGGGTTGTCCAGGATACCATGGGAGGTTTGATGTGTTGGTGTTGTTTAACCACTTCCACGTCTCTCTGTACAGCCCAAACCAGGAATCCCCCTGGATAGTCATCACCTGTGTTATGAAGTCATTATCTGAGCTGGTAAGAGAGCTGGCGAGGTCTGTGTGATGTGTTCGGCAGTAAGTCTGAGCTCCAGCCCAGTTTAGCAGAGGACTAGCCACACCGATAAACCTGTCAGCTCCACTGAGATTATCTGTAAATTAAGAATATTTTGTCTGTTTGTACTGTACTTGTTTTATACACATTGCATTGCCAACGCATTACATCATCTTTTTTCAGCAAACTTAGTTCATATTTATAATCCTAACATTCACTACAACGTGTCAGTTACAGTATCATTTACTTGGTTTTAGAGGAAAAGTGCAACATCAGCCTCCAACCTGAAACTCATCAAATCACAATCTCAATAAAGACTCACCATCGTAGCATACGAAGGGTCTGAAATCTGTACATGGTTTATCAGCCCAGTATCCAGTTGTATTCATTATTATAACACAGGATTCCTTTGCAAGATAATTATTAGGTTCTCCAGTAATCCAGTTCGTAAAAATGCTGTTCTTCAGCAGGATGTCGTTTAAGGACCAACGCCAACTATTGACGTCATCGTACAATCCGATCCAGGCAGGTTCTGTCAGTTTTTTTCTTGCTGCTTCTTTCTTTAATTGTAAAGAATCAACATCAGTGATGATGATTGCCAGGTCAGTGTACATCATCCTGCAGTAATTCTGTGCATCAGGCCACGACTTCCTCATCAGGATCATGTAATAATTGCGGGAAATTGTTTGTTGGACGGATGCGACAAAAGCTGTCGGTAAAATTTGTTTTAGAATTATGTTATACATTATTAATATAAATACAGCGAGCTCTGAGATATATTCTAGATGTAAAATGTCACTTTCTGCAATTATCTGTCACATAACATAGTGCCCACAAAGTTAAATACGAGCATTTCGTTGTGGAAGTTATTGTGGTCCGGTGCGATTTTATTTTACCCAGCAGGGGGCTCCCATTAGCCATCTCACCACAATATGCCACATGTTTATATGCCAGATGATATTATCTAATAAAAAGTAAGTTTATTCTCTCTCTCTGTGTGTGTGTGTGTGTGTGTGTGTGTGTGTGTGTGTGTGTGTGTGTGTGTGTGTGTGTGTATATCAATGTACATTTTCTGTTTAGAAATACACTGATCACTCACCATTAAAATAAAGGAGGAGAAGAAGATTTTGCTTCATGATGAACACATGGACTCTGTAAAGTAAAATGTATAGAAATGCTGAACTGGGACGTGACTATGGTGCTGAACTAAACACACATCTTTTTGTGGGCTTTTCTTACACTATGGTAAAAACATGGTACATATTCCAAATTGCTCAAATTAGTGGACCGTTTTAATTTTATTATACTGTTGAAAAATAAATAAATAAATAAATAAAGGAATCGAGGATGATGGATGCATTAACTTGCCCAAACTAGTGGAAAACTTATTGAACCAGAAGCATCGGGATCTGCAGTCTTTTCTATCTGTAAGAGCACACACAGTTGGGGACCTGGACACAATCCAACCAGACCTCACAACTATGGGCATCAGTGTCAGGTTAATGAACTTCCAAGAAAAAGGAAGAGTAATTGGAGCAGCTGCAGTTCTGTATAAGGAGCAAGAGATCAAAATTTTTCTTTTGGTGGACCTACACTGGCAGAGATGTTTTAGTGGTGTAAGACAGCAAATGAGATCTCTGAATATTAGCCACAGAACAGTGTACAAATACAATCTTGTCTAATTTTGGAATGCCAATTACAACCAACATGACCTCCTCAAACCTTGCCCTAACTCTCCATAGGCATTCAGGTAACAATTTCAACACTATCTTTTTTTTCTGAACAGAAAATCTGAAAATACATACAATTAACATACAATAATATCTGTGTATTCTGAATTTCTTCTCTGAACTGGTCAATATAACAAATTGTCAGGGATCCACCTGCATGCCCCCTCCGTGGCTCTCTATCAACCGCTCCCAGCGCTATTCGCCGACACCTGTCACTCGTTACCGGTTCCCCTTCATAAGCTCCCGTTCTGAACTGACTCGCTGTCGGATCATACCTGCTATACGGATTATACCTGGAGTATCCCCGTGTTACGGTTCGTACCTCTCCTAGACTCTTGTTTGTGTGCTTAACCTCAATAAACTATGATTAAGTTACTTCCGCTTCCTACGCGTGGTCACCACTCTAACACATCTAAAGTATGATAATCATGATTTGATTTACTGAAAAGACAAATATTGGCAAGCTAACAAGTCTCAGATTGTACTTGACAGGTTTTTTTAAAGAAAGTCTTAATGCAGTTGGTGCAGAGGGTTCAGAATCTCATGTATCAACTATGATACATTTGGAGTTACAGGGTTAATAAGAAGCAAGCAAACGACTAGCATACATTTGTACAACTGGTTCAGGGTGAAATGTTCTAGTTGACTTGCCCTGGATACAAATAGAACACTATTGTTTTATTCAAATGTAGTAAATAAATATTTGGGCAACTCGTTTTTTTTTTTTCCGATTTGCTGCAATGGACATTTAATGTCGCAGGTCCATTTCTGAACTTTCCTTTTCTGAGAACAAGAAGTTGCTGATTTTTGAAAAACCGAATGTGAGGTATGACATAACACAGAAACACCAAGTATTTACAACTTCGACATTTCATACAAACACCTACAAATCTCGAACAACCTCCATTGTTTGTAATGAAAATAGTTTCGCATGAAAAATTGTTACACACTGAAAAGTTGCTAAATTGAACAAGTTACTGTTGGAAAATGATAAAAAAAATACTGAATATAAGAGAGAAGTTTAAATATAAGACTTACAACAAGACTTCTCAGTGAATGAACTTGGTATAATATTCAAAACAAAAAACAGTTAACTAACTGAAAAACATGCTATCCATAAACCATGGTTTGATGAGTTTGTTGTGTGTCCAACATTGTGTTCCTGTTCTTTTCTGTTAAAATCCCACAGACGAAAGACAAAATCTTAATAATTCCATAATTTTGGAATAAATGAACTAACAAGCTAAACATTCCTATTTATTGAATCTACACTTCATTTACTTTCAAACAACATCCTGTATCCATGGAATTCTATGGCTTTTAAACATAATTACAATTATAATACAAATGTATAAGAGTTTTTTTTTTAATTCAGAGGAGAAAATAAAGCATTAGACTATAACAAAGCAACGATTTCTTATCAAAATAAATAGATTTAAAGCATGCACCAAAACATACCTCGACTCTAAAATCTGCTGCTGTTTCTTTGAGAGCTTTGTCTGCTGCACATCTTGATATAAATAGCTAAACTAGACACCTTGTCATTTCTTTACACAAATCAGGTTCTTGATCTGAATATTGAGATTTGCCTCACACAGGACAGGGACTGATTTCCATTTGCAGGTGCAAACAAAAGGCATAAACAAAAGAACAGATTCAAACTTTGCATAGGATCTGAGTGTCCTTGATTAAATAAGAAACAATTGCTAGCACACTACATTTCTGTTTTCGCAAACAACGAGATTCGTAGCACTAATATTTGATTATGGACCATGTCATAAGACCATGTCATTGCAGTGTGTGCATGGCCAAGCACTGGAGCCAGAGGAAGTGAGGGGTGAGGATCACACACCTGTGCAGGAAGTGTGTACTTTATTGTGTTAAGCAGCAGCCCACATAGCAATTTTTCTCTGGCCCAGCTCAACCACACAACCAGCTTTTGCTTGGCCCATATACCGCAATGAATTACGGTCCTAGTGTGGACCAGGTCTGGATTCCAGACAACGGCCACACATGGGCCATAACTAGCCCAAGTCTCAGCCAAGGTAAATACCCATAACTGGTCCTAAATGACATATGGCCCATGTCTTGTGAGCCGCCTTAAAAACGGTACCACCTCTGCCCAACCGGGCCATGTTTGGCCCACATGCTGTATGCCAGTGCCGGATGAATGCCAGCTGTGCCAGATGAATGCCAAATCTGGGCCAAATTCTTTTGCTTACTGGGAGGAGGATTGAAGGGGTGCAGGAGTAGAGCTGGATGAGAGAGAGAGTACTAGTGAAAATTTGTCTGCCTCCTACTTATCATTCCTGAGCCAGCAAGCTCTCCAAAATCCATGACAGAAAGGAGGAAACGCCATCATGGAGTCCTTTCCACTGAATGAGCTTGTGGAAGTTCTTACTGCTATCCAGCAGACCCAACATCAGGCTCTTCTGAAGTTTAGAGCAGAGCAGCTCTTCTGGGCACTGAACAATGCGCAAGCCAATGATTGGAAGCTACTTTATAGTATTCTGGAGAAGTTGCAAACTCTTGCCGTAGCATTAACATTTTCAGCTCCCCTCACTCTGTACAAGCATGAGATTGGCCACTGTTGTTCCAGCAGGCCTGGCCACATACTCCCGGCTACTGGAGGTGTAATGGTATGCTGAGATCATTGCTATGGTGGTGCTGGAACAACTTATTTTTTTGGATTGCAGACTAAATCCAGTGCCAGCAGATGTTGCTTAACACAGGACAATTTAATGGTGTACCTGGAGGAAGATGAGATCTCTATCTCTTCTCTCTTTTTCTTCTCATGTCATGTCTTGCCATGAAATGGGTCTCCTCTTACCAATACTACCTGCTGGGATGGGCTTTTACCCTCTGTTTGGACCATGCACTGCTTTAGTAGCTTCTGTGGTGGAAATCTCCAATCCTAAATATCCACATGACCAGGACCTCAGATGGCTGTGGATGAGGCATTAGACATCACAACACTAATTGTGACTCCTTCATTGTTGACCGTCCCCTTTCGCTCTCCATAACAGATGTGTATTCATCACTGAGCAGAATGGATGCACATAATTCAGTTAGCCCTGATGGCATACCCAGCTATCTATCCCATTCGATATGATCCCATTCTATATGAATTCCGTATTTTAGATGTATTACAACATACAGATATATTAAATACTGCATTTTAGTTTTGGTCCATGACCCCTTTGACTTCCTCCATCACTAGTCTAAAGGAGGTAAATGAGGTCATCAGCCTTTAGTGTGGAATTTTTACATTCAGCATGCAAAATACTCCTTTAAAACATCATCATGATTTTCCATCTCTTTTTCGGCAGCATTTGTTGGTCAGTGAGATGAAATGCAACCCACTGAAAAACAAGAGGAAATATAGAAGTAGCAGCGTATTTATTAAAATGATTTTAGAATGATGGATCAACAGAGGAACGAGTGTATTGTATTCATAAAGGAAGATCTACATGATGTAGTAAAGGCCAGAGCTGGGTCAGGAATCGATTCTTACACACCTCCACACCTCTCCAGTCTTAGCAGAAGTGTGTTGTGACTATTTGAATGCATTTTCTTGGCAAATTAAAACGTAGCCTTGTTGTCAAATGTTGTATTTACAGGTCAAATAAGACTTCACCTTGGACTTAGTTAAAACTTTACAAAAAAAAGACGTCTGTTTTCCAGTAGAAACGTGCTCTCATTCAATTCAATTACATTTTATTTGTATAGAGCTTTTAACAACAGATATTGCCCCATAGCAGCTTTACAGAGATAAAGATGATAAAACTTATCAATTCCAACTTTGTATCACTAATGAGTAAGCCAGTGGTGACTATAGCAAGGAAAATCTTTCTGAGATGGTATGAGAAAGAAACCTTAAGAGAAACCAGACTCAACAGAGAACCCATCATCATCTGGGTGGCATCATTTTAGTTCTCTAGTTGTTGAGGTGTTCTGTTTACTAATAGCAAATTGAATGCAAAACTCTTCATGCAAACCACAGTCCTGAGCCATTGTACTATATGTTGTAACAATGTTAATATCATTTACAGTCCAAATCCGTCTTCAAAGTTCTTGATTTGCTGTTGATGTGAAACCATCCAGTCTCCAAATGAAGATAACTTTGGTTAAACTCCATCCATATATAGGGCATTGTGTTAAATCAGAAAATGTCAGGAAGTGCGGGTGACTGGGAGGAGAATGGACCCAAATGCAGGATGCCAGGAATAAGATGAAAAAAAGACTTTAATAAGAAAGCAGCAAGCAATGGGGCAAAGGCAAAATAAAAACAGTCCAGGGTCTAAACACAGGCAAACAGGGCAATGCAGGCAGAGACAAAAACACAAAAAACAAAAGCAGTTCAGAGTCCAAACTAGAACAAGAAAGATAGAGCAGAACAGGGATCAGGAACAGAAACAGGAACAGAATCCATACCAGGCAGGGTGGCAAGAGTAATCTTAGGGACATTGGAAGCTGGTGAGATAATCTGGCCCTGGAATAAATGTATCAGGTGTCCTTAAATACAGAATGGTGCAGGAAATGCGGCAAGATGGACTCCCTTAGATGTTATGAGGAAGAAACCTTGAGAGGAACCAGACTCAAAAGGGGAACCCATCCTCATTTGGGTGACATCAAGACTGATGTGATTATAGTCTCTAAACAATACAGAACACTGGAGAGTGAGAAATAAGGATGCAGGTGTAAGTATGGACTCCAGCAAGACTAGCTACTGTATGGCAGCATAGATAAAAGAGAGAGCCCGAAGGTAATGCAGACATAAAGGACCTATTGGAGAAGAGTGAAAAGTGTGGGGGGTGGGGGATAACAGCATCCAAATACCCCAGTTCACCAAAACACTATATCCATCCATTTTAATGTGAGATTTAATGGGGAACCAGTGCAGACTGATTAAAACAGGGGTGATGTAGTCATATTTTCTGGTTCTATTAAGAACTCTTGCTGCTGCATCCTGGACTAAAGCTTATTTATGAACTTAATAGAACACCCAGACAGTAAGGCATTGTTAGTAATTAAGGCAACGTACAACTATGTATTGTTAGCGTAGCAATGAAATCTAATACCACGTTTATGAATAATTCTATCTAGAGACAGCATATATATATTTTTAAAAAGCAGTGGGCCTAAGACAAATCCTTGCAGAACAGGAAACTTTACCTTAGTGAGTGTAGAGAACCAGGAGAGAGCCTTTCCCTTTATTCAACAATTATTATTTTAGCAAGGATGAGATTATAATCAATGCTTTCAAAAGCTGCATTTAAAGCAAATAACTAAAGCAAGTGGACACGAGGCCAAAAGCAGGTCATTTACCAGCATCGTCGCTGTGTTATGAGACCAAAATTCTGCCTGATACATTTTTATTAATGTCAATCACAAAATGCAGACAGATATATAAAAAAACAGTTCATGAATCAGAATACTTTATTGATCCCATAGGGAAATTGTCGGGCAAAAGGCAAAGAGCAGAGTAAGCAGTTATAGAGATGAAACATGGGCAAATAGAGCAATGCAAGTCAGAGACCAGAGTGACACAGAGTAGGCCAAGACCAGGTAAACAGAGGCAGAGTTCAAAACATAGTATAAGAAACACAATCACAACAAAGCCACAAAGCCAACAAACTGGGTAATAAAGTTTTTTGTACTGGACAAAAGCCAGTACAAAAAACACCATCCTTAATCCAAAGCCATGAAATCAAAAAGCACAGGTAAGCAGGCATGATGAGTCTCAGGAACACAGAAAACAGAAAATACCAACTGGTATAAAGTGTGTGTGAATGGTTTCCTTAATGTGGAGTAGTCCTTAAAATTACCACTGACCCAAAATTGCTAATCCAAGATGGCTGCCGAGCCGGAAAGTCTTGCCAAGTATGTATGAGCATTATTGCTGTGCTACAACCTTTTCTAGGATCTTGAAGATAAAGGGGAGGTTTGATATTGCCCTGTGGTTGGACAGCTGACAGGGTGAAGGTCAGGTTTCTTAATTAGGGGGTTGATAACTGCAGTTTGAAAGATTTAGGTACAAAACCAGTGCTGATGAAAGAGTCTATTATTTTGAGAACAGGTTCTGGAATTATCTGTTTAAAAATGTATTTATTCTCTTGAGTGGGAGTAAAACTTTTTAATTGCTAATCTGTAATAATTAGATTTTAAGAATTATTTATAAAATAAACTGGATTTTTTTTTTTACCTGGAATTTTAAATTTTAACATTGAAAAAGTGAGGAAATCATCAATGGCTATTGACGGTGTGAACGTTATTGTGGTGCTTTTATTCCCAGTGGGTTTTTTTTTTCAGTAGTACTGAATAGAAATCTAGGATCAGATCTAGTATATCTTCTATAAGAGTAGAAGGGTATGCTGATCTATCAGCACTAAGTTTTTCATATATTTATATTTTTTATTTTTAATCCAAATGTTAGAATTATATACTGCATCCACTGCAAAGAGTAGGTACTATAACATTCTGATAAATTCCAACAGATTTTAGAATGAACATAACTTTGTTAATGTACCGGTTGAAATTTGGCTACTGTTGGCTGAAGGACAGCAGGAAAAGGAGGCCAGGAACATTGGAGGTGTTTAAACTGTTCTATCATGGTGTGGATGGAAAGAGAAATGGTGTAGGGGTGATTCTGAAGAAAGAGTACAGTAAGAGTGTAGTGGAGGTAAAGTGAGTTTCTCAAAGGGTGATGAACATGAAGCTGGAAGTTGAAGAGGTGATGGTAAATGTCATCAGTGCTTATGCTCCACAAGTGGGTTGTGAGATGGTGGAGAAAGAAAAATAGTGGAGTAATTTAGATGAAGTGGTAGAAGGGGAATGAACGATTGGTGATTGGTGCAGACTTTAATGAGCATGTAGGTGAAGGGAACAGAGGTGATGAGGAGGTGATGGGTAGGTATGGTTTTAAGGAGAGGAATGTGGAAGGGCAGATGGTGGTAGATTTTGCTAAAAGGATGGAAATGGCAGTGGTGAACACGTATTTTAAGAAGAAGGAGGATCATAGGGTGACGTATAAGAGTGGAGGAAGGTGCACACAGGTGGACTATGTTCTATGTAGGAGATGCAACCTGAAGGAGATTGGAGACTGTAAGGTGTTGGCAGGGGACAGTGTAGCTAGACAGCATCGGATGGTGGTCTGTTGGATGGTTTTGGAGGTGAAGAAGAAGAGGAGAAGATTGAGGACTGAAAGAAGAATATGATGGTGGAATGTCAACAAAACTAAGAGATGTCACCAAAATTACATGCAGAATCAAAAACACAAAGTCATATCAGACTTTACCTGTAGCCTCACTATTGGTTTCCTAAACTGGGAAATCTATGAAATAACACACACAAAAAATTGTTTCTACCATTTTCCATATGTTTGAACCACATGCCAAGCCAAACAATATCGGAGAAGACCAACTCATTATGATGATTGTTACTAGGGGAACTATCAGGAAAACGTTCAGCACTTTAGTTTGTATTTGCTGCCATCTTGTGGATAACGGAATGTATTGCATTTATTTCTAACACATCTTTATAGCATTTTTCTAAATTCTGAGGTTTTGTGATGATTGGTAGGAGAGTTGGAAAGTGACTGCTGCACTTACTGTTACTCAAGTTGGTTTATACCAAATTTCTAGGTGCTGACCATAATATGCATACTGTTGTCTACATTATAAATGTACAGGAACACAACAAAATGATTTTCATTTGAATGTAACTTTCCCTTAGTCTTCTGATTAAAACAAAACCAAAATGCTGTTGAATCATCCTGGTCATGTCTCCTTTATAGCATTATCACGGTCTCACTTCAGCAGTGAGATGAAATCGAACCCTAAAAACGTAGCGCTGTTCTCCAGTGTTGGATTTACAGGTCAAACTAGCCTTCATCTTGAGTATATACACAGTACAACTACACAAACAAAGACGGCTGTTTTCCATAAGAAAAGAAGTGTTACGTGAGGCCATCATTCAGCATCACACGCCTCATCACAGAGAGAGTCTTAACAAACAAATCTGCACATGCAATACTCCATTAAATCCTTATAGTCATGCAAAATGGTCCATGTTGCTATGCTTTCAGATGTTAGTGAAGCCTTTACATGTTAATTTATACCAAATAATCAACCTAGTTTCCCTTTAAAATCAGAAATATTTAAAATTTCAGCATTCCAGGCAGAAAATTAGCAGTTACGTGCAAACCCCATGACCAGTCTGTGAAACAGCATTTTTTTTTTAAAATAGTTTATTGGTAATGCGAAAGTACATTCTTTCTTTTTTCTGGGCACAGAAATTATAAACAAAACACAAAAAAGGTAAGAGGAAAATCACAGTAATGGTGACAAGCGAATTATTTATGACGGTTCAAAGAACTCGCAGCGTATTTACAGGTTTTATTACATTTTTTTCTTAAATATAAGAATATTCTTTACAATGTCACACTGATGCATTAAACCCAAAAAAACTTCTCCTTATCACTGTGTCCAGTGGCCGCTTACAGCAACAACAGGTTAGAAATTAAATATTTGCCTCAAAGAGGGGCTCTTAGATTAGATTAGATTAGATTAGATTAGATTAGATTAGATTAGATTAGACAAGATACGATTCATTTTTTTATTGTAATTGTGCAGAGTACAAGTCCAGGGCCAATAAAATGTAGTTAGCATCTATCCAGAAGTGCAAATAGCATAAATATATATATCTTTATATTTATAATTGGAGCAGTAAAAGGAAGCAAAAAAGTTTTGATTCTACTTGATTTGAAGGTGAGCATTCAGACGTCACAGGTGATCCTTCTTTTTCTTGTGGAAGATTTTTCCATCAGGCTGCACCTTCCAAGTCACTGTGAGTTTCTCCTGCATGCCATTTTCCTTCAGTTTCTGCTTGATCTGATGATCAGAATCAAGATGTTATAAATCAGATGAAAATCGATGTCAAAGAATCTAAGAATGAATAAAAAAACTGATTTAGAGACATCATGTGACTCACCTGCTCTAAAATAGACGACTGTACAGCAGGATCAGACACACTTCCATCAGACTTCACCTGCAGTCTCACTGTCTGACTCCTCGTTGGGAAATCTGTAGAACAAACACACACATACACACACACACACACACACACACACACACACACACACACACACATGCAGGACACTTTACCTTCTGGATGGATGTTACAATTTATTTAGAGCTGCAGACACACACACACACACACACACACACACACACACACGTGTTCGATTTGATTCAGTAGTTTGTTTAAATTCTACTCGTATTTTTCATTTATTTATTATTTATTTATTTTTGTTTACTTTAGCATGAATTGACTAATTAGAAATTATTAATAACGTTTTTTGTAACTTTTTCCTGCATGTAAATGTCTTTGGAACCCTCATTAACGCTCCTCCCATTCATTTAATTTTGAGAGGAACGTGTCAGTACAGCGTTATGTTTCTGAAAGACGAAAAGTAGTCGATGAAGGTGTTTATAAGCACAAACAGGAGCGTTTATTATACTAAAGAAAAAGATCGAATGGAAATAAATCAATCAATAATATTCTTAAAATTAAAAACAGTTAAAGGAACTGAATATAAGTTTTAATAGACACTTAAGACCAACTTATAAAACATGAAGACTCACTGGTGTGGCAGAAGAAAAAGGCCTTGTCAGTGCAGGACGCATCGCCGTAGAGTCCGTTATAATTTACTGCACAGTTCTCATTTCTCCAATAATTATTAGGTTCTCCAGGAGCCCACGTTATGTTTGAAGCGTTGGTTCCATCTGCCCACTTCCATGTGTCTCTGTATAGCCCAATCCAGGAAGCACCCTGAACGACATACAACTGCCATAATAGGTTTTGGTCTGAGCTGTTAAGAGAACTGGCCAAGTCTGTGTGATATGTGCGACAATAAGCCTGAGCTTGCGACCAGGTCATTCTGAGAGTCCTGATCCCAATGAACTTATTAGCATCGCTGAAATTAGCTGTTGAATAAAAAGCCAAGACATTTCCCAGGCTCTGTTAGTAACGTCTCTGCAGGAAATCCCAACATACAACCCAAAGTATGAAGATAGAAAAGAAGCAAATCACTATAAGGATATTGACTCACCATTGTAGCATATGAAGGGTAGTGGTGTTGTACATGATAAATCCCACCAGTTATTATTTGAGCCAATAGCACCACATGATTCTTTTCCACCACTATTACTAGGCTCTATAACGTACCAATTGAGATAAGTAACATTCTTCAGCGGAAGTTCATTCAAAGACCAGCGCCAGCTGTTAATATCATTGTACAATCCGACCCAGGTATGAGTCGCCAGTCCTTTTCTTGCTGCTTCTTTCCGCAGTCTGAGCCAGTCGGTATTACTTTGCATCGTTGCCAGGTCAGTGTACATCACCCTGCAGTAATTCCTCGCATCAGGCCATGACATTGGTGTCAATATTAGGTCATATTTGTGAGGGACGGTCCTGAGAATGGACGCAACAACTGGAACCAGACCTGCTGAAGACACTGTGTTTTATGAAACCTATAGTAAAATTTAACTGACGAATATCTGAGTATAGACAAATCCCAAACTGAAATCATTTATTATAAACTAACAGTGTCACTAAGTAGTGAATTTTTTGCCTTCTTGCCTTTTATTGTGTGTGTGGTCACTTACTGTAAATACTTTAATACACGTTTTAACTAAATAATACTCTGCGATGTACAAATGGAAATGCAGGATTTCTGCAAATTTTTATTACCTTAAGCAGTTCATTCGTTTATTTATATTTGTATTTATTATTTAACTTGTTGGAAATGTTTGTAGTTACATTCACCTGCGTCTTCCTGCAGACACAACAGAAAAATAACTTCTGCTTTTATTTAGTCTTTTTTTTTTTTTTGTGGAACTACAAAATCCTGTTTGTGAAAGCGGGCATGCGTTAAAAGTCAGAAGGTGCTTAATTTTATGATTTTATGATCTTCACTTATAAAAAATAAAAATAAAAATAGGCCACTTATGCACTTGTTATTGTACCTTGCACAATGACAATAAAGTTGAATCTAATCTAATCTAATCTAATCTAATCTAATCTAATAGATAATGTTAACTATTTAAAATGATTTCAGGAAGTAACAGTAGCACAGATGTGAACCGTTTGGTAGAAAATGTGATAAATTACAAAATAATAATAATAATTGCTCAAACATGTTTCTGAAGTCAGTAAAATAGACAAAGTTAGAAAAAAACCCCACAAAGGTATTTTAAATATAAAATAATTATTGAATGAAATTCTAAAATTGTTAACTCGACATATAATAAAGATTTGCAATCACTAATAAATATTTCCTTGTAATTCAGCCTTATAACGTCTGATGTTTTGGAAATTCTACACAGTTCAGCTAAATAAAGAAATGAATAGCTTTAAAGGTAAAAACGTCAAATGAATTTGTTTAATATTAATGATCATAATGTCATAAATTATATAATCAAATAACAAGAGTGTTTTATAAAATGCTCTCACCAGTTAGACACAGGAGAAGAAAAAAATTCAGCTTCATGATTTGCAGGTAGCTGAGGACAAAAAAATAAATAGAAAATTCACAATTTATGTAGAAATCCAAAGTCAATTATTTGTGCAAATTTGTAGATAATATCTATCCAAGTTTTATATGCAAATCCAAAGTTCCAATAATGACATTAATTCCATTGTCCACCTTTTATTTATTATTGCTATCAGGCAGAACATACAAATATATGTCCAGTTACATGTTTTTGAAGAGGACACCACTTAATTCCACATAACACTTCAGCACATTTTTGTTTCTTATTAAACTTTTATAAAAATGTTATTTCTAATACTGTTTATAAATGAAAGTACTGCATTACTTACAATAAATATTTACACAGATTTCAGACACAATGATGTCATGAGTAACACGTGATTTCTTACATTTGCTTTATTCTTCTTAAATTTGATAAATAAATAATTGTTCAGTAGTAGAGGCCCATTGAGGGGTTAATACGTTTCTACAGTATCCATTTGATAAAAGTAAAATTACCATCATTTTCTTAAATGACTCAAATTTCTAGATTAGTTCTTCATTAAAAAATCAATACATTTGAAAAAAATCTGCTACTTTTTACCTGGTTTTGAATTGGATCATTACTGTTTCTTCAGAAGCTCCATTTAAAATCTTCACTGCTCTTTAAAATGTATCAGTTTACTTCATCTGTCTTAACCCTGGACAAACGACGTAAAAACCAATTTCCATTTTTTCTTCAGCTCTTCCTTCAACTCCAGACTCCTTATTTAAACAAACCCAAATGCTCAGCCATTGTCTTCAAATTTCAGCATGAAAAGGATGTGAATAAAGTCATCAGGTGGTTTTAGTGTGAGTTTTAGTTTAAAAAAACAACATTCAGCACAAACAATATTATAATGACTCTTTTATAAAATCATCAATGTCTGTTTTGGGTACTAGGAGGCAGCATTGAGCTAAAATCTGTTAAATAAAATATTTATTATTAGAGATTATTCTAATTGTTTAATATAAAGACTTTCCAAAGGACCAACAAAGTATTGTAAAGGTAAAAAAAGATCTGGTATGGTAAATTCCAGAAATTGGTCAAGACTAGATTCTTACAAAACATCCTGTAAGGAGTTTTTTACACTCTTAGACTGCGAATGTTATTACAAGTGCTTTGTGACTATTTGAATACATTTTCTTGGCAAATAAAAAGTAGCCCTGTTCTGCAATGTTCAATTTACATGTAACACATGTCTTCATGTTGTATTTTCAAAAACAAAAGTCCTGTTTATCATAGTAAAGGAAGGATTTTATCAGATTTAACAGATCAGATTTTACAGATCAGATTTTACAGATAGGGCAAAACAATAATTCAAATATTTATCTCCATAATTTATTTGTCAATGTAGAACTGTACACTTTCCAAATTTCAACAGCCTCATGCAGAAGTCATAGTGTAATACCGTACTAGTTGTAATTTAGCATGTAGAAAGCTACAGTGACTTCCAATTTTGATCAGCACCCCTAGAGAAAGAAGAAAGAGAAGAAAGATAGAGAAAGGAAGGCCAAGTTTAACCTCAAAAAGCATCCAGATAGTTAAACGGTTACTTGCATTGGCTTTGTTGCTGAACAAGAGTCCGGATGTGGTAGACAAAGGAGATTCTTGATGAGTCCGTTAGGAGGAAGTACTTGGGTGATGTTCTTAAAGGTATTTACTTCTAGGATGCTGTTAAATGTGCACACAATTAGATTCACAGAGATTTTTCCAGATTCTCCGAGATTTTTAGACTCTGCCTCTCTAAGATACTCTTTAATATAATTGATAATTTGACTGACCGATTGCTAATTGAAACCACATAGGTTCCTCCAGCTGTTTTGTTTTAGCAACACTTACTAGAAGCTAGTAACACTTTCTACCCTTTGGTGGTTCCCCAAGGGGAAAGGGATGGGGTGGTGTAGTAAGTGAGTGTCTGTGCTTGAGAGTGTGTAGGAGAAGGTGACCAGGAGAGGAGACCTTCTTGGGCTCTAGGAGGGGAGGGAGGCTATATTGTGGACACTGTTTGCTTGTGGTGGAGCCAGCAGAGGGGTCTGGGAGGTGGTGTGAAGCTTCTGCAGTCATCATTAGCCACTATTCATGTTCCATTTGTCCTCCCAGCCCCTTTCCCATGTGCTTGCTGTCTTTCCACAACAGGAATGTGAATCTGGTGCTATCTGGTTGAACTGGACCATGTTGCCCTGGTGAGCATGGGCTGGATGCCTGTCAGCACATTGTTGTATTTCCTGGTGCAAATATTCGGATAAAACGAGACCAAAATACTCACTGGTACCCTTAATTGACACATGTCCCCTTTTACATAAAACATTTCATCTTGATACCCGTTCAGATTGAACTGCTTCTAGAAACCCCTCTGAGCCTCTTAACAATCATGAACAGACAGTTATCTTGGTTAAGAAGCATAGGTATGAAAAAGGGGCTCCTCAAGTACCTGATAGAGTGGGAGGGTGCTTGCATTAAGCATCCTAGACCCCACATCACACAATTGCATTGAATGCCCTGGCCCACTCACCTGAAGAAGATTTAGAGAGAGCAGAACTTCCAGAATGAGCCATTTGGAGGGTGTGGTGTGGTTGGGTCATGTTCAAAAAAGATCTCAGCTCAACACCAGCATGGAAGATTTACATGATGTAGTTAAGGCCAGACGCAGGTCAAAGCTAGACTTTCATGTTTAGTTACTTATCCTCTTTCACTTTGAATGTTATTATTAGTGCTTTGTGAATATTTAAATGCATTTTCTTAGCAAATAAAAAGTGGCCCTGCTCTAGCGTGTTCAATTATTTTATCAATTATGTTTAAGATTTTACTGTTGGTGTCTTCAACTCAAAAAACAAAAGTCCTGTTTTCCATAGGAAAATCATAAGGTCAGGATTCTCTCAGGTCTAAATGTCACAGAGAGAATCTTATTACACAGTTAAGAGGATTTAAAGCTAAAAATGAAAATGGACACAAAATGTTATTGTCAATGTAAAACTGTACGCAAATTTTAAGCAATCTCACCTGTGCTGGTGTTTTGAGTCAATATTTTTAAACCCAAATTTTACTTGAAATGTCAGCATTAAGCAGGTTGTGGAAGGAGGAATCTGATTGCATGTTGGTTTGTGATGAAATTGTGTTTTTTTCATCAAAATTCACCTTCACAGTGAATATAATCCTTTTCAACAGGGAGTGGTCTTTAGCCCTTCTCGCTTCTATGTATATTGGATTATTCAATATGGGCTTTAATTCTGTGCTGAAACTCAAGAACCCAGTTTCTACCTGTCAGGGAACCGTTGTCAATCTTTGGGAACTGCTCAGAACACACTACAGCCTAGAAACTTCAGTTTCACCAGACAATTGAAAAGTAACACTCAGAGTTCTTTCATTGTTGATTGTTACAGGCTTTGGATTCGCCCTTGATTAGCATTTCCCATGTTGTTTGTTCCTCACATAAACTTTACCTTCGACTGGATTAAGACATCATTTAGGAATTGATTCCCGGTTTTCATACTCAGTAAAACTACTCACAGTAGACAGAACAAGTCTTTAAACATTTAAAGCAACAAAAAATCTTATTTTAAATCATTTATTGATGATTATATATATATATATACAGTGCAAATAAATAAAGGTAAACATAGGAACAAATTTAAACAAAAAAATAGCATATATTTTTAACTGTAGGATTAAAATGACAGGATTATTGAAAGAACAAAAAATGTATGTACAGTTACTATTACAGTCTCTGTCGTCTATATTCAACTATTCTTTATTAAACACACTTCAACAAAAGCAGGTTACATATGAAATATTTGTCTCAATGTTAAAAACTGACTTTAAAATGATGTTGGTAAAATAGAAAAGTGCGTGTTTAATCCACTACTTTTGGCTAATCTTGTCATCTGACATGTTCTGCTAATTATTGCTTCGATATTATTATATTAGTTTTTATTCTACTTGACTTGAAGGTGATCTTTAAGACATTACAGGTGATCCTTCTTTTTCTTGTTGAAGATGTTTCCATCGGGCTGCACCTTCCACGTCACTGTAGTGTTTTTCAACATGCCGTTTTTTTCCAGTTTCTGTTTAATCTGAAGATCAATATCAGGATTTAGTTAATCAAACCAGAAGGAACAAGGGAATAAGGGAGATGCCAGGATTGAATAAAAGTAGATATTCTCATAGTGAGAAATCCTAATGAGGTCGTAACAGAGACATCATGTGACTCACCTGCTCTAAAATAGACGACTGTACAGCAGGATCAAACACATTCCCATCAGACTTCACCTGCAGCCTCACTGTCTGACTCCTCGATGGGAAAACTGTAGAATAAACACACACACACACACACACACACACACACACACACATGAAATTGGACATGGAGGTGTTTATGAACAGGAGCATTTAACATTACAGTCTCAGTATCTCATTTTCATTCCCTGCTATTTTTTATTCTCTTTTTAACAGAGTAAATAAAAATGCAAAAAAAACTTTTTATTACCAATATTTACTATTTACTGGATATTAATCGAAATAGGTAAAGAAAGAAAAGACTCACTGGTGTCACAGAGGAAATAGTACTGGTTGCTGCAGGGTACATCATAATACAGTCGATTATATATCACTCCACAGTTATAATTTCCACCATAATTATCAGGTCTTCCAGGAGCCCATGGAAGGTTTGAAGCAATGGTCCCATCTAACCACTTCCATGTGTCTCTATAGAGTCCAATCCAGGGATCACCTACAGTATTCCTCACCTGCATTATTATGTCATTATCTGAGCTGCTAAGAGAACTGGCCAAGTCTGTGTGATATGTTCGACAGTAAGCCTGAGCTTCAGGCCAGGTCACAAAAAGACTACTGATAAATACAAACCTGGCAGTTCCACTGAATTTAGCTGTGAAAAATGTAACCAAATGTTAACATCTCATGAAATCTGATCACAAGTTATAACCCATAATGTGTCATTTTAGCCATCAAACCAAACAAATCATTCAGGGTATGAACTCACCATTGTAGCAAATGAAAGGTCTTAGTTGTGAGCATGGAACATCATACCAACGATTATCTGAGCCCATAGCAACACATGATTCTATTCCATAAAGATTTTGAGGCTCTCCAGTGCACCAGTTGGTATAAGTAAAACTCTTCAATGGGAGGTTGTTCAAGGACCAGCGCCAGCTATCGATATCATTGTACAATCCGACCCAGGCAGGTGCCACCAGACCTTTGCGTGCTGATTCTTTTTAAATCTTAACCAATCAGTATCACTCAGTATTTTTGCCAGGTCAGTGAAATTTGCTCTGCAGTAATTTATTGCATCAGTCCATGTTTTTAATTTGATCACCAGGTCATAATGGTGAGGGACGGTCCTATTGATGGATACAGCATCTGGGACCAGATCTGTTGGCAACATTTTATTTAATGAAACACATAAAATCAATTTTAATTAATGATTACTTAAATATAGTATATTGTCCCTTTCTCTGAGGATGTAATAAAAGAGAAGCAGAAAAGCAAACCTACAGGAAGAATCGTGGAACTACACGCTTGTCAAATCAGACTTTTGTCCTGAGTGACTTTCTGTATTATATCACTTTGTTGCACACTGGGGGGGATTCCTCCCTTGTTCTCTTCATGGCAGCGTGTAGCACATGTTGGCTTAAAGCACGAATATTCACTTTCACATTGCTGTGCACATAGCCATGTGTTTCTGTTTTAATTTAAAGTAAACCTGTACTTAATTCCCTACACGTAGCTGATAAATCAGAAATCCAGGCCGTACAAATTAGGATTCAGACCAGTTTACTTATCCTGAGGTTTTATTATTTTCTTTATTGGTTCATATATTAATCTCTACAATAAAAGGTTAGCAAGTAAGATCTTACCTTTAGCACCTTCTATTGGTTATTTTAAAGTGCCTACCTAAAATCCTATGGGGTCTATTGTACATCTACCAGATTTTTGGTCCCATTATTTAGTGTCAAATGAGATCCATTGGGAGATGAATCGGTGCGGACTCTCCTGTGTGATGGTGGGCTTTCAAATCTCACAGCATTTACCCCATTTCATGTACAGAATTTACTCTTTACAGAAATACTGTATATAAGAAAATATATTAGTATTTAGAAAAGCAGAAAGAACATGAGAGCTTTGCGTTCATGCTGATATCGTGACTCTGCTTCCTTTGACATAAGAGTAATATGTACTGGTAACAAGCTGCATGTAAACCATACAATCGATTAGCAAAACAGTAGTTTATAAAAAATGCTCTCACCAGTGAGACAAAGGAGAAGAAAAAGATTCAGCTTCATGATAGATGGGTAGCTAAAGGGAAAAAAAAAAACCATGTAATTAGAAAAAAAAAAATGTTCAAATTATCAAATTTAAATAATAGTAACAAACATTAGGAATTAAAACATACCCGTGATATAAAGTCAGAAAGCTGGTCTTTTTTTTAGAACCACTGCTTTAGATCTTCACTGTTTGCAAACAGCACTCTAAAAAGATTATCTTCTTACTTCTTCTGTCCTACACTGCTCAGGCTGATTTCCATCTGTCTCCTGTTTCCTTAGGCTCCAGACTCCTAACATAAACAAAACCAAATGCTGGACCATCGACCTCAAAAGTTCTGCATAGAAACAAAGTGAATGAGGTAATCAGGTTGCCTTTGGTGTGGAATTTATTGTTATGAATTATTCAGCATGTACAATATTATCATGTCTCTTTTAAAAAATCATTACTGTCTCTTCCTGGAACCTTGAAGCTTGCATTTTTTGGACAGTGACATAAAGGCACACCCACTGGGAAACTGAGTTTCCAGAGTATTCATTAATTTTTTTTTTTTTAATAAAAGCTTTACAAAGAAACTACAGAATCCAAATTCGACAAAAGTTGGAAATAGTGTAAAATATAATGTGACGCCGAGACACTGGGACACACCCACTGAAGAAAAGCTCCCCGATAGCAACTGCTGGCACAGTGCTGAATGGACAGCGACCGTTTAGCACCTCTGTTTTGACAGCCAGAAAACTGCATGGACGAGAAATAGGACCAAAAAACAAGACACAGTTGGCGGCCGATCAGGAGGACACCGGCTTCTCACCATCAGCTTTGTGGATACAAAAGGACGTTGAGGTGCTTGGGGAGGAGAGTTGTTTCCAGACCCCTCTAAGGATCTGGTTTTCTCAATCTCTTATCTCCCGCAGGCAGCAGCAGCAGTACTGGCAGTGAGTCTGAAAATGCTTGACCCAATGCCTTCCTGCCCCAAGCGGTTCTGCTCTCAGTCTTTGGGAGTCCCAGCTGATCTCTCTGGAGCTAAGATGCCCCACTCACTCTCTTTTTATCAAAAATACACCTTTATCTCTTTTTTACTCATTCTCATTCAAACACTCAAGCACCTACACCTTAACTGCAGGAAAAAGTTTTAATAAACATTTATGGGAGCACTACTCCTGATATCCTGTGTCCTGTCTTTTGCACAACATAGCTGTGAGGTGCCTTAGTAAATAAAACAGAAAATGATGGCTACAACATGTCTAAAAAAACTGGGGGCGGTGTCAACAAAAGGCTGGAAAAGTAAGTGTTACTAAGAAAACATCTCAATCTACATTTAGCAAATAATTAGGTTTAGGAAACAGGCCAGTAAGATTTCTGGGTATAAATAGTGTATCCTACAGAGGCTCTGTGAAGTGAAGGTGGGCTGAGCTTCACGAATCTGCAAGAAACTCTGTCTACAAATTGCAATACAATTTCAAAATAATGTTCCTCAACATACACCGATCACATATAAGATTAAGACCACTGACAGGTGAAGTGAATAACACTGATTATATCTTCATCATGGTACCTGTTAGTGGGTGGATATATTTATCAGGCAGCAAGTGCACATTTAGTCTTCACAGTAGAAGCAGAAAAAAATTTTGCCACAGACCAGTCAGGGTGCCCATACTGACCCCTGTATACCACTGAAAGTGCAAACAATGAAATGGACCACAGAGCAATGGGAGAAGGTGGCCTGAGCTGATGTATCAGGTTTTCTTTTACATCACGTGGATGGCCAGGTGTGTGTACATCACTTACCTGAGGAACACATGGCAACCGGATGCACTATAAAAAAAAGGCCAGCCGGCAGAGCCACTGTGATGCATTGGGCAATGTTCTGCTGGGAAGCCTTGTGTCCAGCTATCCAAGTGGATGTTACTTTGACACGTTGTCATGGAAACAGTATTCCCTGATTGCTTTGGCCTTTTAGCAGAATAATGCGCCCTACCACAAAGCAAAAGTGGCTCAGGAATGGTTTGAGGAGCACAACAATGAGTTTATGGTGTTGACTTGACATGTAAATTCCCCAGATTTCAATCCAATCAAGCATCTGTGGGATGTGCTGGACAAAGTATCTGCTGCTAACATCCTGGTGCCAGATATCACAGCACCCCTTCAGAGGGCTAGTGGAGTCCATGCCTCGATGGGTCAGGGCTGTTTTGGCAGCAAATGTGGTACCAACACAATATTAGACTAGTCAAAGCAAAGGTTTGGCTGGTCTTAAAGTGGTGTAGCGGTTTGTGCCATGGGGTCTAATGTATGAGATTCCTGTTTTAAATTGTCCTTTCAGGCTCTTATTATGTCAGTAATTTTTATTATTATATATTTTTTTATTTTATTTACAAAAGTCCAATAAGCGAAGTTGCAGCCAGTCCTAAAGCAGTATAGTGTAGCGTCTAGAGTTATGGCCTTTGCTGTCTACTGTCCCTGGTTCAAACCCTGTCCTCAGTGTTCCTTTTGCGTGAGCCATTTTCTTTGACAAAAGTCCAATAATTGAGCTCTTGAGCTTTCTGGAAGTGGTGTAGTGTTTAGGGACATCGTTTCTGGTGTATGTGATCCCAGGTTTAAATCTCAGCTTTATTTGGGATTTTTTGGTTGCTATTATAATACAGGAGCCCTATAAGCAATGTTGAGACTAGGCCTGTGGTTAATTTTATTGTTTCTGCTGCCTGCTATTGCTTTCATCTTTACATTTAATTTTTAAGGGAGAAATTTGTTAATACAGATGTCCAGTTAGCAGTGTGTGATTTGCTCTTATAGTAGTTCAGTGGTTAATTTTATGGGTTGTAGTGTATGAGAATCCAGGTTCAAGTCTTACCTTCAGACAAATCTTTTCTGTGCATGTGAGTCATTTATTTTGACAAAAGTCCAATAAGCAACCTTTTGCCAGTTCCTGCAGTAGTGTAGTGGTCAATGTCGTGGGGTCTTATATACAATATCCCAGGTTCAAATTTTACCTTTAGTTGGCCAATGTAGTTTGCTATTATAGGACAGAAGCCCTATAAGCATGGATTCACTAAGTCTTTTGGTAGTGTAGTGTTCAGTGTCATGGCATTTGAAGTCTGTTATCCCTGGTTCAATGCTTGCAATCTCTTTCCTTTTTTATGTGAACAATTGTTTTCACAAAAGTCCAAGAAGTGACTCCTTGACCTGTCAGGAAGTAGTGTAGTGGTTAATATCATGTTTTCTGGTGTATGAGATTCCAGGTTCAAATCTAATCTTTACATTGACTTTTACGTGAGACATTTGTTAATACAGCTGTCCAATACGCAGTGGCAGCATCAGTCTTACAGCAGCATAATGTTTAATGTCATCGTTTTTAATGTTTGTTATCCCTGGTTCAATGCTTGCCATCACTTTTCTTTTTTTGTGAGCTCTTGAATAATTATTCTATTCTTGAATAATTATTATTTTTTAAGCACAATAAGCAAATTCGTGGCTAGTCCTGAACTGCTGTAGTGGTTGGTGTCATGGTGTCTTCTGTATAAGATCCCAGGTTTAGTCCTTGGCTTTTTAGGTTGCTGTTTTTGGTGCATGCACTCTGTGGTTCAAATCCTACCACCTTTTTATGTTTGTGTGACATTTTTATTGCTATTATTATACAAAAGCCCTATTAGCAAGGGTGCGTCCAAGCCTGTGGTTATTGTCATAGTTTCTGTTGCCTGCTATTTCTGGTTTAAATCTCATTTTTACATTTCATTTTTAAGTAAAACATTTGTTAATACAGATGTTCAATACACAGTGACTGTGCTGCTCATATAGTAGTGTAGTGGTTAGTGTTATGACTTTTGGTGTCTGGGGAATTCAGGTTCAAATCCTACCTTCAAACAAATCTTATCTTTACATTTGTGTGCATGTGAAATCATTTATTTTGACAAAAGTCAAATAAGCCAATCTCTGCTTTGTCCCAAAGTGGTGTAGTGGTAAATTTCATGGTTTTTGGTTTGTGAGATCCCTGGGTCAAATCTCAACACTAAATTTGCGGTTCATTTCTTTTTACAAAAGTCCAATAAGCTAGCTTGCAACTTGTCATGAAGTGGTTTAGTGGTTAGTGTTGTGCTTGCTGGTGTTTGAGGTCCCTGGTTCAAACCACATCTTTATTTTGCAATTAAGTTTATATAGTTGGCCATTTAAAGACAGAAGCCCAATAAGCAGGCGGCGCATAATCTCTGCAGTGGTGAAATGGTTCGCTTCATGGCTTTTGCAGAGGGAGCGCCCTGGTTCAAATCTCACTCCCTTCTTACCTTATATGTAAACCATTTTTTATGACAAAAATCCAGTAAGCACAGGTCACACCAGTGTTAACACAGTGTAGTGGTTGGTGTCATGGTCTTCAATGTGTGACATCTTAGGTTCAAATCTGACCATTTATGCTTCTTTGTTATTGATTAAAAAGGTGAAAATCTCTTAAAAACATTCCTCTGGCAAGAGATCCTGTGGCTCAGTTGGATGAGCTCTACCTCTGGGTTGAGAGGTTGCTGGTTCAAGCCCCAGCCAGGTCTCAAGAATATATGAAAGGTTCTGGATTCAGAACCAGAGCAAACTAGAAGGTATCAGAGGGCATTGTGGAGGGAAGGCTGTCCAAGAAGGTACCGGAGGGCATAACCCAAAATGGGGGAAGGCAATAGCCGGGCTGCTGCCCCCCGAAAATCTGAGGAAATAAATGTAGGGGGTTATACATCAAAAAATTAAAGGTTTGACTTAGTTTTTAAATATATACAAAACTTTCAGCCAAAAATCTATCACCCCACTTTTTTAGGGGGCTGTGAAGCACCATTTACCTCTAGCTTTTTGGCACCACACTGACTCACTCTTTCACTCCACCACATGACACCACACACAGATTTACATCACACTTACCACCAAGCTTGGGGACAAGCCAGATTTGAACCAGCAACCTCCACATTGAGAGGCAAGGCTTTTACAACAAAGCCACCAAGTCCCACACCAATGTACAAGTCTCGTAGGACTTTTGTCTTTTAAAAGGCCATAAAAAAAAAAAAAAGGTCAAATCAAAGCACCCCCTAGTGGA
Organism: Silurus meridionalis; assembly: GCF_014805685.1. NCBI lineage: Eukaryota > Metazoa > Chordata > Actinopteri > Siluriformes > Siluridae > Silurus > Silurus meridionalis. The sequence goes on from NC_060911.1 coordinate 15,367,678, forward strand.
CTTACTAGTGGACATTAATTATCAAGTCCACAGCAAGAGGTGTGCTAAACTGAATTGGTGGGACAGATCACAATGCCGGGGCCTTTAAACGTTCAAAGAGGTCCAACGTTGAAACTCTACATGAAGTTATATCCAAACGGTGCTGGATCTCTACATAAAGAGCGCCAATGAATATGCTATACATGAAATGGGATCCTAATGTTCCTCCTTTTGGGTGTTTCTACATGGCTTTAAAAAATCATTAAACAACATGTTGCCATGCAAAGATTAGTGCGGTTTCCTCATATCTTCAGCCTTTTAAATAACAGCATGTGGGCAGTTATCCAGAATAACCATTAAATGGCTGAAGGCACTGGCTTAAGGAGGCGGTCCAGTAGACAAATGTCATGCCAACAGGTGTTCATGCAGGTAAAAGACAGACGCATCAGACAGAAAGCTGCTACACTCTTTGTTTAGACTACACCCTACTTCAGCAGCTCCACCACATCAAGCATGCCAGTGCAATAATCGTTGTCAGTTTCTGGCATTTTAGAGATTAAAGGAGATGAATATCTAAAGCAGTTTTTCTCAGCAGAGGGACGAGTCGGCTGCAAGCTAGACAGCTCTCCTTACACGAATCATAAAAGGATTTTAAAGGTTTGAGATTAAAATTAGTAAAGAAATAATATACAATCAAGTAAGTCAAAGTCAAAGAATGCAGACAAAACGAATCAGTGGCTTTTTATTTGTTTTGGCACAGGGGCAAGGGGGGAGAAAAACAAATCAGACTGCAGTTTCACATGAACCTCATCACCCGTTTACTAAATACAAAGACGTAAAGAGATTATCACTAATAAAAAGTTTTTATTTATTGTTTATTGATAAAATTTGCGCTTTTTTGTAAATGATAAAAATTGTGTACATTTTCTATGTACAGAAAATATGAACAAAATACAGAGAAATAAGTTTAGATTTTAGAACTGTAGAGTAGAACATTACAGAAATAGGGACAACCCATTATTTACAACTTCTATTACAATCTCTATAGAAGAATCTTCTATATAATAATTCCTCTTTTCTATGACACAGTGACACATTAAACCCACTATCTGAACAGACCCTCTATGACTTTCTACTTACCATTGTGTCAAGTGGCCACTTGCAGCAGATACAGGTTCCATATGAAATATTTGCAATTACATATAATTATAGTGGCAGAAACAAACTAGTACAATTATTCATTAATTCCTTTATTTAAGGCTAATCGTGCTCTTCGACTCTCACTACTGACTTAAGCTTAAATATAAAAGTGAGCATTTAGACATTACAGGTGATCCTTCTTTTTCTTATTGAAGATGTTTCCATCTGGCTGCACCTTCCAGATCATGGTGGTGTTCTCCAACATGCCATTTTCCTCCAGTTTCTGCTTCATCTGAGGATCAGAATCAGGAATTCATTACTCAAATCAGTAAAAAAAGGAATATGTATCAGAGAGATGCCAAGAATTGATTAAATAATACACATTATAAACATGAATAAATGAAATCTGAGCAGCTGAGCAGTGAAAAAATCCAAACTGGGGGGTTTTGGTGACATCATGTGACTCACCTGCTCTAAAATAAACGCCTGTAAAGCAGGATCGAACACACTCCCATCAGACTTCACCTGCAGCCTCACTGTCTGACTCCTCGTGGGGAAATCTGTAGAATAAACACACACCTCTTTTCACACACTTTTTCTCCTCAGAACAACGCACCTTCTAGATGAATGTTATGATATGTTTTAAAATATGAATAAAATTTGACAAATTCTGAATGGATGTTGTGTCGAAATTGTGTTATATTTACGAAAGACACTGAACATTGCAACAAATTGTAGATGGAGGTGTTAATGAGCATAAAGAGGAGCGTTTATTATTATAAAGTCATGAAAAAAGAACTCACTGGTGTGACAGAAGAAATAGTACTGGTTGCTGCAGGGTGCATCACTGAACAGTCTGTTATTAACAACTGCACAGTTCTCAATTCCTCCATAATTATCAGGTTGTCCAGCAGCCCATGAAAGGTTTAAAGCACTGGTCCTGTCTGACCACCTCCATGGTTCTCTATATAGTCCAATCCAGGCACCGCCCGGGTTTATTTTCCCTACAATGTTGTTGTCTGAGCTGTTAAATATGCTGGCCAAGTCTGTGTAATGTGTTCGACAGTAAGCCTGAGCTTCAGGCCAGGTCATGTAAGGTCTAGGAATGGCAATGAACCTGGCAGAACCAGTCAAATTATCTGTGAAAAAGTAACCAAATGATTACGGCTTTGTTGATTCAAGTCTTCACAGAAAATATAATACCAGGATACAACTCAAGATCAAACTAAAAACTCAACTAAATCACTATAAGGACATTGACTCACCATTGTAGCATATGATGGGTCTCAGTTGTGTACATGGTGCATCCCACCAATTATTATATATACCCATAGCGACACATGATTCTTTTCCAGCACCATTATTAGGCTCTCCAGGGTTCCACTGTCTAAAGGGAACATACTGTAGGTTGTTTAAGGACCAGCGCCAGCCGTTGATATCGGCGTACAAGCCGACCCAGGCATTTGTTGCCAGACCTTTGCTTACCGCCTCTTTCTTCAGTCTGAGCCAATCAGTACCACTCTGGATTGCTGCCAGGTCAGTGTACCATACCCTGCAGTAATTCTTTGCATCAGCCCATGTCATCGGTGTTTTTATTAATTCATAATTGTGAGGGACGGTTCCCAGAATGGACACAGCAACTGGGACAAGACCTGTTGAAGAAATTTGAATTTACCAAACACAGTAAAATTTACCTGATAAATACAGATGTTCCTACAATAGATCTAAAATTTTGACACCAAAACTTTGTCGCAAAATTAATGATGCCTAAATAAAAAAATTGTTTATAGTTATAAATCCAGTTTGATAGTTCAGTTCAGTTACACTAAGTAAGTCATGCATTAATAGTTCCTTATTTTTCTAATTATGGATTCCAAAACTACTTGATAATAATACATAAACATGTATTAGTTTGTGTATTTCTATTTATTTAATCTTTTAATAACACCTACACAGAGTGCATTTGGAAAGACCCACTTTTTTCAATGTTAAATTGCAGCCTGATACTACAGTCGTTCAGATTGATTTTCTCAATAATCTACACTCAGTACACCGTAATGACGAGGTGAAAACAGAATTCTAGAAATGTCTGCAATTTTGTCATTAAAAAGCTGAAATACCTGCATGTACACCTGAAACTTGAACACTTAAAAATAAGCTCAGGTGCCTCCTATTTTTATTAGTATTTATTTATTTTTTTTTTTTTGCTAAAACTGCTGCTGTCGTTTAAATAAATAAAAAAGACGAATCCAAAGAGTTAAGGTCGAGTAAATTATTGTTATTAAATATTTAATCAAAATAAAAGGTTTAAACTATACAATAATGGCTTGTAATCACATATATAATTTTTTCATAATAAGGTTTAATATATTATAACTAATAACACCATATTTGTTGTTTTGGAAATTCTGCATTATTTATATTCAATTGTGTAATACCAATTATCATTCAATTAACAATAAGTAGTTTATAAAGTGCTCTCACCAGTGAGACCCAGGAGAATACAAAATGTCAGATTCATGACGTGTAGCTGAGGGGTGAAAAAAATAAATATATATAAGTAGAAAATAAAGGTATGCAACTATAAAATAAAAAAGGATTTCTTTGCGTAAATGTAAAGATGATTATCTAACCAAGCTTTATATCGTTATCATAATCAGGTGTCAGGTTTATGCTGATAAACTTGTGAGAATGAATTATATAATTATATAATTACCACCAGGTCACATGACCAGAGACACAATTATACACAATGAAGAACTGATATTTAAATCAAACACATAGAAGAAAATGTGTACCTTCAGGCAAAGTTCCAGTAATTACATCTCTAATTTAATTGCTTTTTGTGAGTTTGCTATCAGGTAAAACCTTATTTTTAATTATACTTTTATGTATATAATGTTTTTAGAAGAAGACAACACAAAACTTCACCACATATTACAGCACATTTATTTTCACTAAACTTTTATTAAATCTCTTTCATAATACTGTTTATAAATAACATGCATTACTTATTTTATAAATATATTTGTTCCCACAACCGTAATTTCCGACACAATTATGTTTTCAGTAAAACCTTTTCTTAATATCAGTTTATTCTTTTATAAGGATGAATTGATACATTATTTTAATAAGAAAATATTTGCTAGAACAATTTTTTAGTACCAGAGACCCACTGCTGTCCAAAGATTCAGTTTTGTAATATCACTTAAATAATAAAAACTTTTATAATTTTAACCATAAAAAAATACATACAATTAATACATGTTTCCTAAAATTACACAAATTACTAAATTCGTTTTTCATGAAATAAACAATAGACGTGCATAAATCTGATGTTTTACCTGTTTAGAACTGGATGGTTACTGTTTCTTCAGAAGCTTTATTCAAGATCTTCACTGCTCATCTGTTTACTTTGCCTTGTTAATCCGTGAAAAACGAGGACATGACCTATGTAAAAACAATTTCCATTTTGCTTTCGCTCCTCCTTAGACTCCAGACTCCTTGTTTAGACAAGACCAAATGCTGTCCCAACGTCCTCAATTTCCAGCACAGGAAGGAGGTGAACGAGGTCCTCAGGTTGCCTTTACTGTGAAATTTCCATGAGACATTAATCGGCATGCACAATATTATTATATCTCATTCAGAACATCATCATTTTCTCTTGGGAATCAACAGCAGCATTAAGATTAAATCTAAAACACTGGGAAACCAAAAGAAAATCAGACATTTATTTATAAGTATTTCAGAATAAAGGAACTACAGAATATTCTAATAAAGGGAGATCTACATGATGTTTTGGGGGGCTTCTTACACACCTTACAGTTACACTACTAATGCTATGAAAACTGCATTGTGAACATTTAAATGGCTTTTTCGTGGCTCTGGTTGCACTGCTCTCTAATGTTGGATATACCTGTAAAACAAGCCTTCGCAATGGATGTACAACTATAAAAACAAGAAGTGCTGTTTTCCATAGGAAAAGAAGGATTACCTGAAACCAGCATTCTGTGCCACAGGTCTAAAATGTCACAAACAGTGTCTTGTTGCACAGTGGAGACCAAAACAAAGGTTTCAATTTTACATCCTAATATTACAAAGAAGTCAAATTGTTTGTGCTGGGATTTTGGAATCTAGAGTACAAAAAAAGACTAAGCAGAGAAGTAAGTTGTCATGACCTCGTTAGTTTCCCGTATTCGTGTGTTGCTGCTAATCTTTCTTTATTTCTAAAATACTGTTGAAACTGGGATACACAGTCGGATTCACCAATCTTGGGATCACCAGCACACAAAAGTGGATTTTTGACAAAAAGAAATAGGATTTGGGCAGCTACAAATAATTCTATTATCTTGAAAAAAAGTTCCACTAATTTGTAAACGTTTCACAGTAAAGCAGTCCAAGACAAACAAATCCAAATCACAAGAAATCTAAAAGTGCGGTCAAGGGAGGGGAATGTCGAGGTCGATATACAAAGAGAAATTGTTACACAACACAAGATTAACAATACTTTACCTAGTTGTTAGCATTAGCATGGTTTAAAAATGATCAAAAGAGGAAATGCCATATAAACTGGGTGAGCTCCATATTCAGGTAACAGGTCCCTCTGGTGGTCTGGAGGCGGTATAGTGGCTGGAACTGTTACATAGACCAGAAATAGAAGACATTATTATCTAAAGTAATGATTGACATTTATGTTTAGCATTTAGGAGCTATCTTGAGATCCCCTGGTGGTCTAGTGGTTAAGATGCAGCGCTCTCACCGCTGCAACCCGGGTTCGATCCCCGGTCAGGGAACCATCCCCAGCCACTCTCAGTGCCGGTCCCAAGCCTAGATAAATTGGGGAGGGTTGTGTTTACGCATCCAGCGTAAAACATGTGCCAAATCAAACGTGCAGAGGATCCGCTGTGGCGACCCCTAACGGGAGAAGCCGAAATAAAGTTTATTTAGGAGCTGTCTTGAGATGAGCCAGACTCCCCAAAAATGAGGACTGTTTTGTCCAAGGCGCTGGAAAGGAAGGAATTCCCTGTGTTGTACATGCTGTAGAAAATGATTTGGAGTTTATTTATTTACCCCTCCTGAGCCCCTCAACAGTGATGGACAGACAGCCACCTTCTTAAGTTCAGGTATAGAAGAGGGAGAGTGCGAGGGGAAAACGAGTTCCTGCATGAAGCATTCTGCTTTACAAACAGTTTATTAGTGTGTGGTATCACTTTAAAAAAAAAAAAAAACATTTTAAGTCTCAAGTTTTAGCCAAATAACAATTATATAATATTGATGCAATAAATAAATATACTTTCCAAAAGAACTCAACTTTCTGCAATACTTCTTCAATAAACATTTAATTTGACCGAATATGCATCTTCATTGCTTGGATATAACTTCCTGAAATGCTTCTGTGTTTGCTGAGAAAATATTAAATTGAATGCAAACTCATTTCCATTAGAGTTTTACTTTCCCTGAGAGCAGATTTCAACAAAAACAAATGCTGACTCATCATCTTTAAATTTCAGCACAGAAAGAGGTGAAGCAGGTCATCAGGTTAACTTTTGGTTTGGAATTTTCATGTTCCAATATTTGGACATTCAGCTTGCACAATATTGTTACGTCTCTCTTTGGTAACTAAGGCAGCATTTACGGACAGTGAGATCGAATCGAACTTGTTGGTAAACCAGAGAAAATTTTGAGAAATCAAAATAAAGTTTCTCCTAAGGAACTTTAACAAGATCTACATGATGTCTTACACTGCGAATGCTGCGAATTAAAAGTGCTTTTGCGAATATTTAAATACATTTTCTTGGCAAATATAAAGTAGTCCTGTTCTCCAATGTTTGATTTATGTGTAACACACGTCTTTAAGTTCGCCTCTCCAACTCTAAAAACAAGCAGTCCTGTTTTTCATAGGGGAAGCAGTTACCCAAGACCAGGATTAAGCTCACGTCTAAATCTCACAGAGAATATCTTAGTATACAACTGAAACCAAAACAAAGCTTGAAATTAAAATCTAGATACAATTTTATTGTCAAACTGTACAACTGTAAAATTTCCAGCAGTCTTGCCTGTGCTGCCGTTTAGAGTTTATACTTCTAACATTGTGATTAAGCAGGTTGTCAAAGCAGGAACCTGATCCCATAAATGACAGCCATTAAGATGCTGAGATATCAAGTTTATTGCTGATATTATTGTACAGTACATTCTTAGTTTCAATAGGTACAGAAAATGTAAATAATAAAGAAATTAGTGTATATTTTTAACAGTATGATTAAAATGAGAAGGCCATTATTTATTGCCATTTAAAACACATTGTATTTACAGAGTCGGTTACATTCTCTTTTTTCTATGTAAAATGATTATTTGCTACAACACAATGAGATTAAACCCAGTATTTCAACAGACTGATTTTATGACTTTGTCCAGCACTATGTTCAGTAGACACTTGCACCAAAAAACAGGTTACATATGAAATATTTGATTGAAAACAAATGAAAAAGAGGAAAGAAATTATGTATATATTTCACTACTTTTGGCTAATCTCGTCCTACTGATTAATGCTACAAGTTCAGTTTTATTCTACTTGACTTAAAGGTGAGAATTTAGACATTACAGGTGAGCTTTCTTTTTCTTGTTGAAGATGTTGCCATTTGGCTGCACCTTCCAGGCCAGTGTGGTGTTCTCCAACATGCCATTTTCCTCCAGTTTCTGCTTCATCTGAGGATCAGAATCAGGATTTGGTTAATTAAACCAAAATAAATGTGTTAGAGAAAAACCAAGAATGAATAAAAACGAGCCACATTGTTGAGAATAACAGAAATGTGAGCAGGTAAACAGTGAAATCCTAACAGTGATGTTTCAGAGACATCATGTGACCCACCTGCTCTAAAATGGACGACTGCACAGCAGGATCAAACACACTTCCATCAGACATCACCTGCAGTCTCACTGTCTGACTCCTCGTTGGGAAATCTGTAGAACAAACACACATATTTCCCACAATCCTCTTCAGAACACTGAAGAATCTTCTGGATGACTATGATTTATGGTTTAAAATATGAATAAAATGAAATGGATTGTGTTTTATTTAAACTTGAATCAATTTAAATATTGTGCTGTCATTTACACATTCATTTTTTAATAGTTTCTTTTCGCTACATTTAAATGCTCTAATAAGCGTCCATCATCCATCCCATCCTTTACTTTATTATTTTAGGGGATGTTGTGTCAATATAATGTTATATCTCTGAAAGGCAGTTGACATTGAACACTGCAACATAATGTAGATGAAGCTGTTTATGAGCATGATCAGGAGCATTTACATTACATTCATTTCATTCTCTTCTAATAGGATCAAATTCAAAAGCTGATGTATTAAAATTATGTATTTTTATGATGTTACAATATACTGGATACTTGTGGAAATAAATGAAGAAACAAAAGACTCACTGGTGTCACAGAAGAAAAAGAATATGTTGCTGCAGGGTACATCACCAAACAGTCCGCTATTAACAACTCCACAGTTCTCATTTCCACCATAATTATTAGGTTCTCCTGGAATCCATTTAAGGTTTGAAGCAATGGTCCCATCTACCCACTTCCATGTGTCTCTATAGAGTCCAATCCAGGCATCACCTACAGTATTTCTCACCTGCATTATTATGTCATTATCTGAGCTGTTAAGGGAACTGGGCAAGTCTGTGTGATATGTTCGACAGTAAGCCTGAGCTTGAGGCCAGGTCATCCAAGGACTACTAATACCTACAAACCTGGCAGTTCCATTGAATTTAGCTGTGAAAAATGTAACCAAATGTTAACATCTTCACAGAAACAATGGTATTAAAATATAACCCTTAATGTGTAATTCCAGCCATCAAACCAAACAAAACAAAACAATCAAATGAATAGAGGATATGAACTCACCATTGTAGCAAATGACAGGTCTTAGTTGTGAGCATGGCACGTCCCACCAATTACTATATGAACTCATAGCAACACATGATTCTATTCCTTTATAATTATTAGGCTCTCCAGGGTACCAGTTGGTATAAGTAACACTCTTCAATGGGAGGTTGTTCAAGGACCAGCGCCAGCCATTAATATCATTGTACAATCCGACCCAGGACGTATATTTGACAAGACCTGGTTCTTTCTTCAGTCTTAGCCAATCAGTATCACTTTGGATCGCTGCTAAGTCAGTGTACTTTGCTCTGCAGTAATTCTGTGCATCAGACCATGTGAACGATGTCATGATAAGATTATAATGGTGAGGGACAGTTCTAGGGATGGACCAGGCAACTGGGACCAGACCTGTTGGAGACATTTTATTTTATGAAACACAGTAAATTTGAACCAGTGAATATTTGAATATAGAAAAACTTTCCTTCATTTTAAGCTCCTTCCTCTGATGTAAAGAAAATATACCACAAATGGAAACACGTACAAGAGGAATTGCAGAACTGCAGGTTTTTCTAATCAGACCTTGTATACTACCGTGACTTTATGTATTTTCACTTTGTTGCACATTGTGAGAAATTCCCCCCTCACTATTTTCACAAATTACTTCACCTTTAACATGCAGTGGGTAAGAAAGGAGTGATCATCATGCCTGTGCTCGAATCTATCCAAATTCCACAATGGCTTTATTCAGCCAGGAAGTACTTTTAATGCAATACCAGTTTAATTTGTAAACAATTTTGGAGATTCTAGCCAAGTTCATCTCAAGGGCCCACCAGGGAGCCCCTTAGCCATGTTTCAGTCTGGGGCCATTAGGGGGTTCCTCCTGCCATGATCAGGCCAGCGATGCATGAGGCAACCCATACACACAGGGCTCCCTTCTCCAGCCAGAGGCCAACAAGGCAGCCTCTCACATTATGTTCCAGCCAGAGGACGATGAGGCAGCCTCTCATCATGTACTCCAGTCAGAACCCGACAAGGAAACCTCCCAAGACAAGGCCAATGTTGCAGCCTCCCAAGAACTATTTATACACAAGGCCAACAAGGTGCCCTCCCAAGAACCATTTGCGCCAGAACTTGAAAAGCCAGAGGCCCAGGCAGAGGCAATCTGTATCTACAACCTGCATGCACAAGGGGCCTGGACATGCCTGGGAGCAACATTGAGGCCTCCCCCTCTGATGTGCTCATGCAAGGGTTTGCATTGAGGCCTCCTCCCAAAAAGTGCCCATGCTGGGGACAAAGCCAAAGCCTCTTTCCTCAAGCTTGTCATGCTATGGGCTTCTCCTTGAATTTGCTTCTGGAAGGAGGTGATGGTGCAGCCTTCTCCTTGGAACACCTAGAGTTTGGCTCCAATTTTTGTCAATGGTCAAAACAGTTTATTATAAATGTTTAGCCAGAGTACTCATTGGATCTTAAATTTCTTCCTTCTCCCTTCTTCTTTACAAAGTTACTTATAAGTGGGGGCCCTTGTCACCTATCCTATAGGTGGAGGTCTATATATATATATATCAGATTTATGGTTCTATTATTTGATATTTCATAACATTCAGTGGGAATTAGATCAGCGGTGACTTTCCTGTGAGCTATAAAAGCTTATATTGCTTACCTCGTGGCATCTACAGAATTTACCCTTCACAAGAGTAGTTTTTAAAATTTTTGTAAATTGTGGACTAATTCTACTCACATTTGGAAATAAAATTATAGGAGCTTCAGGTTTATACTGTATAGTGATTGTACTTTCCTCTGTCATAAGCATAAAAATGTACTAGTAACAAGCTGTTTGTTTAAAAAATGCTCTCACCATTGAGGCACAGGAGAAGAAGTAGATTTAGCTTCATCATGGATGGGTAGCTGAGAAGACAAAATCACAATCTATATAAAAAATAAAAGTATGTAAGTATCAAATACATTGTGATTTATTTATGTCCATTTTTAAATGATTAATCAACCAGGGTTTGTATCATGTATATCGGGTTAATGCTGTTACACATGATTTTTTTGCTAAGATGTTTCTCCACCTTTAGAGTCCACCTGTGGTTAATTAAATTGATTGGATTTGATTGAACACACCTCTCTATTGAAGGCCTTACAGCTGACTATGCACATCAGAGCAAACATCAAGCCATGAGGTCAAAAGAAGAAAAGAAGAGCTCCAACAGGCGAGGCTCCAAGATGGCGGCACACCAGTATCCTCTCTGGATGGAAAATGGTGCTTTAATGTCTTTAGCCATCACTTTTCCAAGTACATGGACACCAGAGACAGCTGTGTTCATGTAAAAGACCACCAGACGCTGTTACAGTACAAAAATCATGCAACAACCAATCTGCATGATGATGTACTCGAGAAGCTTCACAACCTCAGTTTGCTCGATTTCAGCTACATCTAGTCCAGGCCTCCAGTCCTAGCCGTCTAGGTGAGGAGACGTCAGAAGCAGTGCTTGAGGAAGCAGAAGCGTGGCAAGCAGGTGAGTGTCCATGCTAGGCTAAATGCTAACCCTAGTGCTTTGTGAGGCTCGTCATGAGGCACGTCAAGACCCACCTACTATCCTCACTGGACGCCATGCGGTTTGCGCATTGTCCAAACCGTTCCATGGACGATGCCGTCGCCACGACCCTCCACTTCGCCCTCACCCACCTGGACTATAAGCACACATACGTACAAATGCTGTGTATAGACTTCAGTTTAGCATTTAACACAATTATCCTTTCCAAGAGCTTTTCAAGAGCACTTGGCCTCCATAATATTTAAACGAAAGATGTTTGGCATTCAATGACTCTTCCAAGAGCTTATCACCTGTACCCAAGGACTGGTCACTCTGACTAAGCTCCAGGGATCCTGTGTGGGGATGGGACAAAAGGGTTGAGGTTCCAGAGGCACAATCATTCCTCCAAACTTTCTTTTTGGAAGAAACATGGCACCATCCCAAAAGTAAAGCATGGTGGTGGCAGCATCATGCTGTGGAGGTGTTTTTCTGCAGCAGCGACTGAGCGCTGATGGACATGGTGGTCCATGGTCCAAAAAGAAAAGAAAGATTTTGATTTATCTTACCACACAACAGTTTTCCTTGTTGCATCTATGTAACTTTTGTTCAGTCGGTGATTTACCTGTGCTGAGAGTAGAATTTAATGTCGTGGTGATATTTAGAAAATGTATTACCTTCACTTGTGTAATAAGATACTCTGTGATTTTTAGACCTGTGATGGTGAATCCTGGTCTGTAGTAACTCTGCTTTTCCTATGAAAAACAGGCATTTGTTTAGTTTTTTTAGAATTAGAGAAGCCATCTTAAAGACTTATTTCACCTGTCAATCTTATATGGAGAACAGCGCTTCCTTTAATTTCCCAATAAAATCTATCAAAAAGTCACAATGAACTTCTACTTACACTGGCCAAATCCTGACCATTTTATGGATTCACTTCATTAAGATCCTTGTGTATGATTACAACCCCGATTGTAAAATGTTTTGGGACACGGGGTAAAATGCATATAATTTGCACATTTTTTTAATTTTTAATTTTATTCACAATAGAACATAGAAAAATATCAAACATTTAACCTAAGAAAATGTACCATTTTATTGGAATAAATAAGGCCATTTTAAAATTAGTTTGCTATAACATCTCTCAAAAGCGTGGGGACTGGGACATGTTTACCACAGTGTAACATTCCCTCTTCTTTTACCAACAGTCTGTAAATCACTTGATAAGACACACCTGACCTGAAACTCATTCCAGGTGACTATCTTGTAAATCTGATGTTATCTTGATTATTTACAATTTAAATCAATTCAAGTGATACTGAGAAACTGTAAAGATTCTGAACATACCTGCTATTACACGTCTGAAAGCTGGTGCTTTTTCAGCAGCTCCAAATGAGATTTTTTTACTGCTTGCACACACCTCAAAAAGCATCTGCTTACTTGACTTGTCCTCTACTAACATGTAGAGAAATCAGGATTGTGCAGACTGATTTCCATTTGTTTTCACCTTTCCCTTAGACTCCACACTCCTTATAGAAACAAAACCAAATGCTGACCCACTGTCTTCAGATTTCAGCACAGAATGAAGGTGAATAAGGTCATCAGGTTGCTTTTAAGGAGATGTTTCCATGTGCCAGAAATCAGACACAATAATGTCTCTTTTACAAAATCATCTTTTCTTGGTACAATGAGGAAAATAAGTATTTGAACACCCTGCTATTTTGCAAGTTCTCCCACTTAGAAATCATGGAGGGGTCTGAAATTGTCATCATAGGTGCATGTTCACTGTGAGAGATATAATAAAAATAAAAAAAAATCCAGAAATCACAATATACTATAACAATATACTATAACTATTTATTTGTATGATACAGCTGCAAATAGGTATTTGAACACCTGTCTATCAGCTAGAATTCTGACCCTCAAAGACCTGTTAGTCTGCCTTTAAAATGTCCACCTCCACTACATTTATTATCCTAAATTAGATGCACCTGTTTGAGGTCATGGGAGAAAGTCATGTGGTCAGATGAGACCAAAATAGAACTTTTGGGTCATAATTCCACTAAACGTGTTTGGAGGAAGAAGAATGATGAGTACCATCCCAAGAACACCATCCCTAGTGTGAAGCATGGGGGTGGTAGCATCATGCTTTGGGGGTGTTTTTCTGCACATGGGACAGGGCGACTGCACTGTATTAAGGAGAGGATGACCGGGGCCATGTATTGCGAGATTTACAGTTTAATGTCACAAAGTAAACAAACTATCAGATTTCAGAAGAGAAATAAGAATGTCACCTTGGCGATAACAGGGCTTGAACCCACAACCTTGTGGGGATATGCTGATTGGTAAACCAACACCTTACCCACTGAGCTAAGCCTTCTGACTAGTACGAGCAGTCAATAAGCCTAATGAACCAACATGGCTTCTTTTCCATACTTCAACACCATGTAACTCAGACTTCTTTACTTCCGGTGACGTAGCTTCCTGTGTTTGACTTGTTTGCCGCGAGTTCCGTGTTTGTATTCGTGTTTGTATTCGTGTTTATATTCGTTTGTTTGTGTTTTTCTCTTTTAATAATCCTAAATTGTTTGTCTTCCTGACTTGTGCCTGTAGTCAGTTAAACTCGACTACCACTATATCTTCTCTCACTTTATCTTATTTGTGTATCCGAAATCTGTTCGTGATTATAAGCACTATGCCGGCTGTGTGTCTAACTTTGAGCACAGGTGAGGACTCGTTCGATTTGCAAACGGTGGCGTTGGAGATGGAGGTTTTGGAGAAACAGATTCGCGAGCTGCATGAAAAGCATGCCCGGCTGCGAGAGCGGAAAGCGGCGCTGGAAACATCCCGGCGGACGCGCACTCGTCCCAGGTAAATTCCGGGTTGAACCTAACGCTCCCAGCACCTCAACTCCGCGTGTTTCTCTGCCCAGACCCAGCGCACCTACAACTCCGGCAAAGGTGCAACATGGACCCTGGATGCGGCAGCAGCGGAAGAGACAAGCAAAGCCCGGTCGAGGACGTCTCCCCGCCACCACTACAGGCCTTCGAGATCTCGACCGAGAACCGCCGCCTCTCCGCGAGACGGAACGCGACACTGTGATTCTCGGAGATTCCATCGTCCGGCATGTCCGCGCTACCGGAGCTAAAGGTAAGGTGCACACTCGCTGTTTTCCTGGTGCTCGTGTTCTTGATGTCGCTGCGCAGGTACCCGCGGTCCTGAAGGAGAACTGGAGCGGTTGTTCTTCATGCCGGAACGAACGACACCAGGCTGAGACAAACGGAGGTATTAAAGAGGATTTCAGGATCCTGGTGGAGACGGTACGCAGCACATCACCCACAACGAGGATCATAGTGTCAGGACCTCTTCCCACTTACCAGCGAGGGGCTGAGAAGTTTAGTAGACTTTTAGCTCTAAATGAATGGTTACAGTCATGGTGTCGAGAACATAAACTTCTCTTTGTTAATAACTGGAACTGTTTCTGGGAGCGTCCTAGGTTCTTCCGCCCTGATGGCCTGCACCCCAGCAGAGTTGGAGCAGCAGTGCTATCAGATAACATCTCTAGGATACTTCACACCATCTGACTGGTAAGACATCAGGAAATCTTCGACAATGAGAACACGCATACAACAGACCAAATAGTTACAAGTTCACACACAGCCCAGTTTATAGAAACCGTATCTATCCTCGTGTAGCAAAACCAAGAAGTAAATACACAAGATCCAGAAACAATCTCATTGAAGTTAAAACTGAAAATGCCAGATAAACAAACACCAAAAAGTTTTAAAGTTTGGTCTTTTAAACATTAGATCACTTGCACCCAAAGCACTGATTATAAATGAGATGATCACAGAGAATAATCTCGATGCACTCTGTCTCACTGAGACCTGGATTAAACCAGGTGATTATATGGGTCTAAACGAGTCGACACCGTCAGGATATGTTTATAAGCATGAGCCCGTCAGACTGGTCGTGGGGGTGTAGGAACCATTTATACTGCTTCTCTTAATGTTAGTCAGATGTTAGGATTCAGCTTTAAATCATTTGAAGTGCTCGTTCTTAAAGTTGTACTTTCGGACATACATAGTAAACTCGCTCTGGTCACCGTGTACAGACCCCCAGGACCCTACGCTGATTTTCTTCAAGAGTTTGCTTGTTTTCTATCAGATCTCTTGATCAATTTTGATAAAGTGCTGCTTGTAGGAGATTTTAATATTCATGTAGATGATGTAAACGATGCTCTAGGATTATCATTTGTTGACTTATTAAACTCTTTTGGGGTTAAACAAAACGTCACCAGACCAACTCATCGCTTTAACCACACACTAGACTTAATAATATCACACGGAGCAGACGTCACTGATATAGATATTTTACCTCAGAGTGATGACATCACAGACCATTACCTCATACTGTACACACTACCGGTAGAGCAGATTAGCCGTGTTGCACCACGTTATCGACCTGGTAGGACTATTGTTCCAACCACTAAGGACAGATTCATAAATAACCTGCCTGATTTATCTCAATTTCTCACTAAACCCATAACTACTATTAATCTTGATGAGATAACTAAGAACATAGACCTTATCCTCACTAGCACATTAGACACCGTTGCCCTATCCGGTTAAAAAAGGTTAGAGACCAAGCACCTGCACCTTGGTATAATAGTCATACACATGCCCTCAAGAGAACAGCACGTAATCTGGAGAGAAAATGGAGGAAAACTAAATTGGAGGTATTTAGAATCACAGATAAAGACAGTATGCTCAGCTACAGACGGCGCTAAAAGCTGCTAGAGCTGAACACCTGAGCAAACTTATAGAAAACAACAAAAACAATCCCAGGTTCCTTTTCAGTACAGTAGCTAAACTAACTACAAATCAGGGCTCTGAAAATTGTGTTCCATCACAGTTTAGTAGTGAGGACTTTATGATTTTCTTCACTGAAAAATAGATAACATTAGAAAAACAATTGTGGCAGTTCAACCTCTTACAGCATCTCCTGAGACAGTGTTACCTTCAACTCCACAACTCCACTGTTTTACATGTATAGGACAGGAAGAGCTGTATAATGTTATTGCCAAAGCTAAATCGACAACATGTCAGTTAGATCCAATTCCTACTAAATTACTGAAGGAAGTGTTATATACAACTGGTGAGCCTCTTCTAAATATTATTAACTCCTCACTATCTTTAGGTCACGTCCCTAAATCCCTCAAGTTAGCAGTTATTAAGCCCCTCATTAAAAACCTAATCTGGATCCAAACACGTTATCAAATTACAGACCAATTTCAAATCTCCCATTTATGTCTAAGATTTTAGAAAAGATTGTCGCTGCACAGTTATGTTCCTACCTGCAAGAGAACAATATCTTTGAAGAATTTCAGTCAGGTTTTAGGCCCCATCATAGCACAGAAACTGCTCTAGTTAAAATAACTAATGACCTGTTTTTAGCTTCAGACCAAGGCTTCATCTCGCTGTTGGTTTTACTAGATCTTAGTGCTGCATTCGACACTATAGACCATGATCTCCTCCTAGATCGCTTACAAAATTACATCGGCATTCAGGGACAGGCATTAAGCTGGTTTAAATCCTACCTGTCCGATCGTTACCATTTCGTAGATTTGAATGGAGAGCTATCCAGGCTAATGCAAGTAAATTATGGCGTGCCGCAAGGTTCAGTTCTAGGACCCCTGCTCTTCACAATATACATGCTTCCGTTAGGAAATATTATTAGAAGGCATGGAATTAGCTTCCATTGTTATGCTGATGATACTCAGCTATATATTTCATCTAAACCAGGCGATACAGCTCAATTAACCCGGATGACTGAGTGTGTTAAGGAACTAAGAGATTGGATGACCCATAACTTTCTACTTTTAAATTCTGATAAGACTGAGATTTTGCTCATCGGCCCAAAACTGGTATACAGATGCTCCAGCATCTCAACCTGCATTTAGACGGATGTTCTGTAACCACTAGTTCAACGGTAAAAGACCTGGGTGTTATTTTAGACAGCGACTTGTCTTTCAAAAATCACATCAATCAGGTTACAAAACAGCCTTCTTTCACCTTAGAAATATTTCTAAGCTAAGAAATATGTTGTCTATATCCGATGCAGAGAAGCTCGTCCATGCGTTTATGACCTCCAGAATAGACTACTGTAATGCGTTACTAGGTGGATGTCCTGCTTCATTAATAAACAAGCTTCAGTTAGTCCAGAATGCAGCAGCCAGAGTTCTTACAAGGTCAAAAAATATGATCACATAACCCCGATCTTATCGTCCCTACATTGGCTTCCTGTTAAGTTTCGAATAGACTACAAACTATTACTTCTCACTTATAAAGCACTAAATGGTTTGGCTCCGTGTATCTATCCAGTCTTTTAACACGCTACAATCCGCCACGCCCCTGAGATCTCAAAACTCTGGGCTTCTAGTAGTTCCTAGAATAGCAAAGTCCACTAAAGGTGGTAGAGCATTTTCACATTTAGCTCCTAAACTCTGGAATAGTCTTCCTGACGGTGTTTGGGGCTCAGACACACTCACCCAATTTAAGTGTAGATTAAAACGTATCTTTTAGCAAAGCCTACACATAACACACATCACATCATAACCTTGTGCTCCAGAACATCTGATCACATGCACATTATCAACTTGTGCTGTTAATATCATGAACAGCAGCTACGCTAATTCCTCTCCACTGCTTCTCTTTCTCTCCCCATCCCGAGGCATCCTGAGGTTGCTCCAGCTCCAGTCACCTCCCACCTCGTGATGATTACGGACCTTTAAAGAAGTAGATGCCGAACTCACAAACATCCTGAACCATCTAGAGACGTACCAGTGCCATTTGGATCCCGCTACATGTGTGGAGTTTTGACATTGGACCTCCTGGAGTGTTTAAAGGCTCTGGCATGGAGAAGCTGATGCTGGATCTGTGGTGATCACAAATGCTGAGCTTATAAAACTCGGAGCTACTAACCATATAGACTGTTTAAGACTGCAGAAAGAACATTACTTATAATCTTATACTCCAGTAATCATGTTAGTTCTCACTCTCCAGTGTTCTGTATTGTTGAAAGATTTATGATCAAACTCTTGATGTCACCCAGATGAGGATGGGTTCCCCTTTTGAGTCTGGTTCCTCTCAAGGTTTCTTCCTCATAACATCTAAGGGAGTTTTTCCTTGCCACAGTCGCCACGGCTTGCTCATCAGGGACAAATGCACACCATTCACCATCACTGTTGATTTGTGTAAAGCTGCTTTGAGACAATGTCTGTTGTGAAAAGCGCTATACAAATAAACTTGACTTGACTTGACTTGATTAAAAGTAGGCCAAACAAGTTTTTCAAAAAAAAAAAAAGAAAAAAAACAATCTTTTCAACAGGTCTCTTTAATTAACAAATAGAATTACAGTTTAATGCCACAAAGTAAACAAACTATCAGATTTCAGAAGAGAAATAAAAAACCTACCTTGGCATTGCCAGGGCTTGAACCCCCAATCTTGTGGGGATCTACTGATCTGTAAACCAACACCTTACCCACTGAGCTAAGACTTCTGACTAGTACAAGCAGTCAATAAACCTAATGAACCAAGCAGTCAATAAGCCTAATGAACCAACATGGCTTCTTTTCCATACTTCAACACCATGTAACTCATATTAAAAGTAGGCCAAACAAGTCTTTTAAGAAAGAAATAGAAATAAAGCAATCTTTTCAACAGGTCTCTTTAATTAACAAATAGATTTACAGTTTAATGTCATAAAGTAGACAAACTATTATATTTAAAAAAAAAAAAAAAAAAAATTGTATATTGTTCTCTTGTAAGTAGGAACAGAACTGGGCAGTGACAATCCTTTCTAAATGTCAACATCTTCAGCTTCAGCAATGTTACCCAATGATACTGGTCTCTATAGCTTTCAACCAACTACACACAGCTTCCATTTTCACCAAACTTGTTCTCCACAGTGAACAATAAGAAAGATGGCTTTTAGCACCACTTCTGGCTACTATGAGTACTATGGGTGATTTTGTGCTCCATCTGCATTACAGTGGCTGATAAATGACATATGGGTCATGCTGGGAAAGTTCATCATTGCCTTCATCTGCAAAATCTTAAGATACATTCACTCCAAACCAATCTGCAAATCACTGGACAAGAACTGCTGGCCCAATATGCTGGCTGATTCATATCATAATGACCAAACCAAAGTTTCTTGGTCCCTACTTGCTGGCAAAATTATACTTCTACCCATTCCACAGCATCCATTACCACACCAAGCAGTAAACGCTATCACTAGCTGCCAGAAATAACATTGTTACGCCAGCAATCACGGATCGTCCTTATGGCTCTTTCTACTGCCCATTCTTCCCACAGCATTTCTCACAGCTGAGTTAATATTTATTCAGGTATACATGGACAAATAAAAATAACCAAAAGTTTGGCTGTTATTTTCCAGACTTCCTGTGCTGAAACACAATGTTTTAGGGGCCATTTACTACCTTCCACAGAGTACCCACAAAACCCCCTAAATCACTATGAAACACAACTAACACACCTACAGAGTTAAATCACTTATTGTTGCCTGTCAAAGCCAAAAAAAGTTTATATTTATGTAATTATTTATTAGTGATTCTTGATGCCAATAATAGAAGAAATAAGTACATGTTTCTAACTGTAGAATAAGATTACAGGGATCATGTGAATTGCTTATAATTATAAAGTACACACAGTGTATTTACAGGTTAAATACTGTTCTATTTTTCATATAAAAATTATTGCTTTCTGCTAAACACTGGCACCCAGTTAAACCAGGTACCAGATGATTGGTTACAGCTGTTCATCCTCTAACTCTGCTTACTGATTAAACTAAAGTTAAACTAAAGTTAAAGTTAAATACATGTTCAGTCTTTTTTTTGTTCTACCTGGTTTGAGCACAAAGCATTTAGACATTACAGGTGATCCTTTTTTTCCTGCGGAAGATGTTTCCATCTACCTGCACCTTCCAGGTCACTGTAGTGTTCTTCAAGATGCCATGTTTCTGCTTCATCTGAAGCTTATAATCAGGATTTTATTACTCAAACCAAAAGAAAGGAGTATGTGCCAGAGAGAAACCAGGATTTAATGAAACGAGCCCCATCGACTCCACAGCAGTCTGACTCCCATCAGACTTCACCTGCAGCCTCATTATCTGACTCCTCTTTAAAGAAACTATAGAATGAACACATAAATGCAGTACAATTGATTTTCCTCACAATGCACCAGTTTTGCTCTACTTCTAAATAAAGGTTAGGATGTGCATTGGATGCATAGATACTTCTCTCTGTTAGATTTGATTATAGATATATTTTATTGTATATTTGTATAGTCTGTAAAATCTCTATTACAGTGTTGCATTAAATAAAATGAGTTGTGTTTATCAACTTTAAATCCATTTTCTTGTGTTTTGGAGTATAACATTAAAGCATTTAACAGACAGTTAAATATTTCTGTGTTAGGAATCAGATACAACATTCAGCGTGCACAATATTATCACTTCGTCGTTAAAAAACATTGTATTCCTTTATAAAAAAATGACAGAGAACTGTAATCATATAAGAAGATCTCCATGATGCAGTACAGAGCAGAAACAGAGCAAGAATAGATTCTTACACTCTTATTAGAAGTGACTATTTGATTACATTTTCTTGCCAACTAAAATCTTCAGTTTTATATTTACTTAAAGGCTTTTTAGACAAGTCTTCATTCTGGACTCTACAACAATTTCAACAACAAATAAACTGTTTTCCATAGGAGAAGCAGTGTTACATTAGACCATCTTCCAGTAGCACAGGTCTAAATATCACAGAGAGCAACAGCCAAAGGCAAAATAACACACAAAAACCCATCAAATTACATTTGACATTAAATCCCAAAGTCTAAAGCAATTAGCAACTATCTTGATATTCATTGCACATGGAAAAAAAGTAAAAAAAAAATGTTGAACATTCATTATAAACTCTGTAAAATCTTGGTTTACAAATACCCCGGCACCTCTAAACTGTCAGTGCTGGGCCTTAACCTTCAACTGTTCAGTTGAATAAAATGGCATAAATGCCAGTCCTGGGACCCTGAGTAAGGCCCTTAACCACATAGCTGCTCTGGATAAGGGCGTCTGACAAATGCTATAAATGTAAATATAATATTTACATAGTTTCCAACTGTACCAAAACCTACCTGTAGAGGGGTTCAACAGCAACATGCTTGGGGGGGGGGGGGAATTCTTACCTACTTAATTTTGTTACACACACACACACACACACACACACACACACACACACACACACACAAATACTAAACTCCCCATTTGTCCACAAAGCAATATGTGAAATACAATACTGCAACAACCAGACCTGCTGAACAGAACTGTGAGGACTTTAAAACAGACAGGATTGTTTGTACATTACTCTTTTTGTCCACCAGATGTCCTCAACCTTGTGAAAAGGAAACGATTTAAATGTAATTTTAAAAAAAAATGTTCGAAGACCACCACCAGCTCGCGACAAGGAACCTTAACGATGTGATGTAGTCACCACGCAATCTAACCACGTTGCCACGCAACCCAACCAAGTTCAGATGTGACGACCACAAATGCACTCATTTACAAGCAATCCACAACACTACAGTGAAGGAGATGAACATGAAGCATGCAGAAGCAAGTAAATGAAACATAGGGACCAGGCATTAGCAAAGCAAACACCTGCATTAATGCAAAGCTGCAGAGCATCAAAGCAAAGCAGGAGAAGAAGTCAACCTCCGGTGCTGCTGGTCTCAACAACACTACCAAGTATATACAGTGAGGAAAATAAGTATTTGAACACCCTGCTATTTTGCAAGTTCTCCCACTTAGAAATCATGGAGGGGTCTGAAATTGTCATCGTTATTTGAACACCTGAGAAAGTCAATGTTATTATTTGGTACAGTAGCCTCTGTTTGGAATTACAGAGTTCAAACGTTTCCTGTAGTTTTTCACCAGGTTTTGGCTCACTCCTCAACACAGATCTTCTCTAGATCAGTCAGGTTTCTGGCCTGTCGCTGAGAAACACGGAGTTTGAGTTTTCTCCAAAGATTCTCTATTGGGTTTAGGTCTGGAGACTGGCTAGGCCATGCCAGAACCTTGATATGATTCTTACAGAGCCACTCCTTGGTTATCCTGGCTGTGTGCTTCGGGTCATTGTCATGTTGGAAGACCCAGCCTCGACCCATCTTAAATGCTCTAACTGAGGGAAGGAGGTTGTTTCCCAAAATCTCGCAATACATGGCCCCGGTCATCCTCTCCTTAATACAGTGCAGTCGCCCTGTCCCATGTGCAGAAAAACACCCCCAAAGCATGATGCTACCACCCCCATGCTTCACAGTAGGGATGCTGTTCTTGGGATGCTGTTCTTGGGATTCTTCTTCCTCCAAACACGTTTAGTGGAATTATGACCCAACAGTTATATTTTGGTCTCATCTGACCACATGACTTTCTCCCATGACTCCTCTGGATCATCCAAATGGTCATTGGCAAATTTAAGACATGCCTGGACATGTGCTGGTTTAAGCAGGGGAACCTTCTCTGCCATGCATGATTTCAAACCATGACGTCTTAGTGTATTACCAACAGTAACCTTGGAAACGGTGGTCCCAGCTCTTTTCAGGTCATTGACCAGCTCCTCCCGTGTAGTTCTGGGCTGATTTCTCACCTTCCTTAGGATCATTGAGACCCCACGAGGTGAGATCTTGCATAGAGCCCCAGTCCAAAGGAAGATTGACAGTCATGTTTAGCTTCTTCCATTTTCTAATGATTGCTCCAACAGTGGACCTTTTTTCACCAAGCTGCTTGGCAATTTCCCCGTAGCCCTTTCCAGTCTTGTGGAGGTGTACAATTTTGTCTCTAGTGTCTTTGGACAGCTCTTTGGTCTTGGCCATGTTAGTAGTTGGATTCTTACTGATTGTATGGGGTGGACAGGTGTCTTTATGCAGCTAACGACCTCAAACAGGTGCATCTAATTTAGGATAATAAATGTAGTGGAGGCGGACATTTTAAAGGCAGACTAACAGGTCTTTGAGGGTCAGAATTCTAGCTGATAGACAGGTGTTCAAATACTTATTTGCAGCTGTATCATACAAATAAATAGTTTAAAAATCATATATTGTGATTTCTGGATTTTTTTTTTAGATTATGTCTCTCACAGTGGACATGTGGACATGCACCTACGATGACAATTTCAGACCCTCCATGATTTCTAAGTGGGAGAACTTGCAAAATAGCAGGGTGTTCAAATACTTATTTTCCTCACTGTATATAATACAAATATAAAACATGTACATCCAAAAGAAGTCCCTAAAGACCTTTCTTGGAAATCTACAGCAAGCGGTGCCGAACCTGGTTTAAGTAGATTGTGAAGGACCTCAGAACAACAATGGACAATGGACTCTTTTTTGTGTTGTGCTAAAGCGCTCCTGCTTCTGGAAGGCCAACACAGAGACAATGAGGAGAACATTTGGAGTTTAATTAAATAAGGGAAACACCTGGGTTTATTATATTATATCTAACCAATAGATCAGATCTTGTGGTCGACCTTCTCTTGATTGTTTGGGTTTTGACCCGGATACACCTACTTCCTGGAGAAGGTTCTTGCTCATATCAGCTGCAGTAACAGAAAAGAAAAGAATCCATTTGTCCTCCAGCACAGATGTTCTCTGTGGTCCACAAGGCTTCTGGTCCTCTTGGGCTTACAGTGCTATCTTTTTTATTTTGAGTTGACTAGACCATCCATCCTTTTCTGTCAATTTATACCTTTATTTATAAGAAGTAACATCTTTTTAATTCCATATTCAGATTGAACAGCTACAGACTTTACTCCTAAAGCAGGTGTTATATTTGAGCTGACTTGTACATACAATAATGAGGGAATAACACTGACTCATCTATAGAACAGCTCAACAGATAATTAGCCAATACCACTTCATACAATTTGTTTGTCCAGAATGTCCCAAATCGGATTATCTGGAGGACGAGTCAATGCCTAGAACTCTTTGTCATGTTCCTCAAACCATTCCTGAAGAATTTTTACAAATTCACCATTAAATACTAAGAGGTCACTACTATTAGGGAACCCCATTACTATGAGGGGGCGTCTTTGTTCTGCATCAGTGTTTAGGAAGGTGGCACATGGCAAAGTAACAGCCACATGACCTTACGAGGTGGTTATCAAAAGGATTTGAGACTAATGGTGTTACTGGTGCTGTTCTGACCCACGTGTGTTTCATGTCTGCAATTTTTTTTATGGACAGCAAGTTAGATCAAAGAGCAAACGTGAATCCAGGCAAACCTGCCCCAGAGACGTTTGACTTGACGTACCATTGACATACGGCGACGCTGCGATGAGACGTCCAAGGTGTTTTGAGCAGCACATGTGCTTCAAGAGCGGAAGAACATCACTGGAAGACCTTCAACAAGCTTAACCTCTGAAAACCATTCAGCAACTCGTGCATGATGATCGTCGGAGAACAAACCACACTTCCGCACCCACACTTCTCGCCAGATTTTCGACATATTCCTGAAGATGTCGCCGTTTTGACACCTTTGATCCGGCACCAATCGCAGAAGGTGCTTGACACGCTTCGAAAAGAAGAATTCCTGCACCAATTCCAGAAGAACGCTCGTATACCGGTTCACTGGTTTCTTGGTGCCATTCTAGGTTCTAACTGCTGCATAACAGGAACACCAGGAACACCACACAAGACCTGCTGCATTGGAGATACAGTACGTGTTATAAATGTGATAAATGTGATATAAAACAATCACCTGCTGATATGATTAAAAACCCGGGTATAGTTTTAATAGTTAAAGATTAAATGTTAACATATAAATTATAGAATTATTATTCAAAATATTTTTCATTATTTTGCTTTTAAACCCAATAAACACTGTATGAATGCTAACATGAATTAATTTAAATATATTTGAATATATATAAATATATATTGTGCTGTCTATATGCTCGCTTCTAAACATTGTGCAGATTAAAACCCTGCCAGGGAGAAAGAGTGTGTGTGTGTGTGTGTGTGTGTGTGTGTGTGTGTGTGTATACAATTTCCACAAACCCACACATGAAACTGACCTACATTGACGATCATAGTTTTTTTTTTTTTTTTTAAACAACACAAAATAAACAATGTGTCTCCACACTTTCTGCATCATCTGATTAAAAAGCTGCAGATTTTTTTTTTGTGACTGGAAATTAATTTACATAAGAATTAATCATTTTGTTTTATTTATGTTGCTAAAGCTCATGCATGTTCAAGCTGAGGTCAGTGTGAAACATTTATCCCAAAAGGTGTTCAATAGGGTTTAGAGCTCTAGAGCAGGAAGATCTTTCACACACTTCCAAAGCAGATCTTTACGGAACAGGTTTGGGTCTTCTAGTTCATGCGAAGGGAAGGGAAAGGGAAAATATGCGAT